>NC_040916.2:26979183-27257160 GCF_004126475.2 Phyllostomus discolor | reverse complement strand
GAGCCATTGACCTGAAGCCAGATGTTACACATTTTTTAGGTTGTTTCTAATTATCATTATTTTTAAAAATATATATTTTATTTATTATGTTATTGCAGTTGTCTCGTTTTTTTCTCCCCTTTATTCCCCTCTACCCCCTACCCTTCCTCCCACCATCATTCCCCTACCTTAGTTCATGTCTGTGGGTCGTACATATAAGTTCTTTGGCTTCTCCATTTCCTACACTATTCTTACCCTCCCCCTGTCTGTTTTGTACCTGCCATTTATGCTTCTTATTCCCTGGACCTTTGCCCCCATCCTCCCCTCCCCCTCCCCACTGATAACCCTCCATGTGACCTCCATTTCTGCAATTCTGTTCCTGTTCTAATTGTTTGTTTACTCCATTTTTGCTTTCTTAGGTTCAGTTATTGACGGCTGTGAGTTTGTCATCATTTTACTGTTCATAGTTTTGATTTTCTTCTTTTTCTTAGATAAGTCCCTTTAACATTTCTTATCAGAAGTGTTTGGTGATGATGAACTCCTTTAACTTGACCTTATCTGGGAAGCACTTTATCTGCCCTCCCATTCTGAATGAAAGCTTTGCTGGATAGAGCAATCTTGGATGTAGGTCCTTGCCTTTCATGGCTTGGAATACTTCTTTCCAGCCCCTTCTTGCCTGCAAGGTCTCTTTTGAGAAATCAGCTGACAGTCTTATGGGAACTCCTTTGTAGGTAACCAGCTCCTTTTCTCTTGCTGCTTTTAAGATTCTCTCCTTCTCTTTAATCTTGACTAATATAATTATGACGTGCCTTGGTGTGTGCTTCCTTGGGTCCAACTTCTTTGGACTCTCTGAGCTTCCTGGTCATCTATTTCCTTTTCCAGATTAGGGAAGTTCTCCTTCATTATTTTTTTCAAATAAGTTTTCAATTCCTTGTTCTTCCTCTTCTCCTTCTGGCACCCCTATGATTCAGATGTTGGAAAGTTTAAAGATGTCCTGGAGGTTCCTAAGCCTCTCCTCATTTTTCTGAATTCTTGTTTCTTCATTCTGTTCTGGTTGAATGTTTATTTCTTCCTTCTGCTCCAAGCCATTGATTTGAGTCCCAGTTTCTTTCCTTTCACTGTTGGTTCCCTGTGCATTTTCCTTTATTTCACTTTTCATAGCCTTCACCTTTTCCTCTAGTTTGTGACCACGCTCAACCATTTCTGTGAGCATCCTGATCACCAGCGTTTTGAACTCTGCATCTGATAGGTTGGCTGTCTCTTCATCACCTAGCTGTAATTTTCCAGGAGCTTTGATCTGTTCTTCCATTTGGGCCATATATTTTTTTTTGTCTTGGTGTGCCTGTCACTAGTAAGTGGCAGAGCCTTAGGTGTTTGCCTGGGCAGGACGACCCACGTCTACTCTGTGACACTGTATGTGGGGGAGGGGTCTGAGAGGGAAAGACGCCTCCTCCTGGGCTCTGGTCGGCTTTCAGTCCCTTCCCCCACTTCCCCCGAGCAAACTGGGCCCTTCTGGTGCTAGTTCCTGGGTGGGTGGGCTCGTGTGCATTCTAGGGCCCTGTGGGTCTCTCCAACAAATCTCCTGTGAGGCTGGGAGTTTCCCCTGCTGCCCCAACCCCCACAAGTTTTTTTCAGTCGGAGGTTTGAGGCTTTATTTTCCCGCCGGAACCCTGGGTTGCGTGGTCTGTCTCGCTCCCCAGGTGTTCCTCCCGGTTTATCTGCACGCGAATGCAGGACCACCTGGTCCACCAGCCGCCACCTTGCCCTGAGTCCGCTCTGCCTGGCCGCCCGTCTCTGCCCCTCCCCCGGTCTGGATGGATGTTTCTTCTTTAGCTCCCTGGCTGTCAGACTGCCATACAGTTAGATTTCCTGGCAGTTCTGGTTGCTTCTTGTTTTTAAGTTTGTTGTCCTGTTTTTCATTGTGCCAGGAGGCACAGTGTGTCTGCCTATGCCTCCATCTTGGCCGGAAGTCCTAATTTTCATGATTTTCAGTATGCTGCCAAGAGCAGTGGCATTTTAAAAAAATACATATCTTGGCATTGTCCCAAAGGCCATTTTCCCGGAAGTGAAGTTACAATGGTATAGGCACACATACACGTTCCTAGGATTTTGACAGTGCTCCCTCACCTCTTTCCAAAAGATCCGTTTGAATTTGCTCTTCAGTAGGAAGCCCCGGAGAGTCCGTGCAGCTGCGTGCTCTCCCCGAGCCTGGGGTGGCTCGGCGGGTGAGGAGCGGGGCCTCCCGCCCCAGTCTGCGTCTGTCTGATCTCTCGTGTGTCCGGCGCTGCCCGGGCCTTGCGCTTGGACTGCGTTTCGTCGTCCGGGATGTGGAAGCGTCTGGGCACTCCGACGCCACTGCTCACAGAATCCAGGGTCTCTGCCCGTCTCTGTTGGCACCCTGGCCCAGGACTCCAGGCTTTCCTGATTAGTTTCTTGAATGATTAAATCACCTCTTTGGGGGGGGGTTGTAATTAAATTCTTTTTTCTTTTTACAGTTTGCAGTTGGTAGCTTCTGTTGGGTTGATTTTAGTTTTGGGTTATTGAGCAACGTGAGCATTTCGTCATGTCCTGGAACTTGGGAGCCATCTCGTCTTGCAAACCCGACCCTCTGGCTCCTGTCTCGCCCCCCAAGCCCTTGGAACCCGGCTTTGCGCCTTCCGTTTCCACAATGTTCGCCCGTCAGAGGCTGGAGTGGTGTCGTCCGGGCCTGTCCCGCGCCGAGTGGCCTGTCTCACTCTCGGGGTCCCCGAGGTTTGCCCACACTGTAACCTGCCAGAGCAGGTTCCTCTTTGTTAAGGCTGTGTGGTGTTCCGCCACCGGCACCTGCCCGGCTTTCTTTACCTCCTCCTCTGTCGGTGGACGTCGGGGGTGGTCCCGTGTCGCGGCCACTGGGCACGACGCTGCCACCAATCACTGGGGGTGCAGGCATCTCTTCGAGGTACCTCTTCGACTTTTTCCCCCACGTAATGGAGGTGAGGCCGAGATATTTAAGTAGCGAGGAGAACCAGCAAATTGGAGGTGGGTTCTGGCAGAGAGGAAGGCCACTGCGATGGTGATGTCCGGACTTCTGGCTGGGGAGCTGCCGGCCCCCGCGGCAGGAAACGCGATGGGGAGAAGCGCAGCCGGGTGGCTCTGGGGGTGCGGGCTCAGGAGGGACGCTCTGCGTGGGAGGTGCACACGGAGCGCCTGTTGGGACCAGCGCAGTGCCTGGGGAGAGGCTGGGCTGGGACTGGGCCGGGACGGGAGCTGGACTGTGCGGAGGAAGCCAGCCGAGGCCACGGAGGTGGGTCCCTCATTGCCGAGGCCTTGGGGGGCGGGGGCAGGGGGCGGGGGGCGGTGTCCGTTTCCAAGAAGGTGATTTGAATCACTTAGAACCTCCCTTGCCATCCCTCCCAGGTCCTTGCGAGTATTCGGTTGCTCCCCAGCAGGGGGCGCTTGCAGCGGGTCTGAGCGCGCCTGCGGCGGGAGGGCTCCCTCCCCTGGAGCTGCACCCAGGGCTGAGCCGGTTCCCAGGCTCCAGCGCAGGTCAAGGGCAAGGCAGGGGAGGGTCCCAGGCAGACCCTGAATGTTGGGATCCAGCTGCTCGTTTTCTCCTGCACCTTCACCTCCCATGCTCACCTCGGAGGCCCGAAGCCACACGGGGTGGGTGCAGCAAGTCTGGGGCCGGGAGCCACCCGCTGCGGCTGAGAACCACTGAGGCGGAGCCAGAGGCAAAGCAAGCGGCAGAGCAAGTGGCTTGAAGCAAGAGCATCCGGCTCCTCCCAGCCCCTGAGCCCACCTCACACTCTTCTGGTGTCAAACCGCTCAGGTGTTTAGCTTTCTTTTCCTTCTTTCCTTTTTTTAAAAAAGGTTTTATTTCGTTTTCTTGAAAACTGGGTACCTTGCCCACTTCATTTCAGCAGAGGGCAGTAGAGAGCAACACACAGCCCGCATTCCTCGGTGCAGGAAGAAAAACCAGCCCAATAAAGTGTCAGTTTGTTACAACATTATGCCAATGCCAAGGGCCCCCAAATGTGGCACAACCTGCTTCCCGTGTTCCCAGCAGGACAGATGTGTGTGGAGGCAGGGCAGCCCCTGGAGAGCCAGCCAGGCTGGGCTTACGCCCCCTCTTCCTGCAAGCCAGTCGAGTTGTGTGCAATTCACGGAGGGTCCCCGGAGAAGGGGGTGTCTTGAAGAGTGAGCAGGAGTTGGCCAGGTAGCTTGGTTCGCAGGCGGCAGCGTGGGTGGGCACACGGCCCAGGCGGGGAGCAGCAAGAGATGCGTCCCTGGCGAGCGTGGGGCGGGGGTGGGGGTGGCGGCGGCAGCGATGTGCACACTTGGAGGTGCTCCACGGCGTCCTGAGGGCTTGGATGTCGTCCTGAAGTGATGGGAGGTCACGGGGGGTCACTTGATACTGAGGCAGTGTTGTTGTTGTTTCGGTTTCATCTGAGGCATATTTTGGTGCCGTCGGTCTTTTTAATGTTAGCGAATCAGGTAGGTGCTGTAGGGGAGGACAAGTTTCCCTTCTTCCCTTCTGGATGCTGTGGCTGGTCTAATTATTCAATGGGTGTAGACAGGTTAACAGGAGAGAAACAAATGCAATGCACACAGAGATACGGCCCCACAAGGACACAGCCCCACAGAGACACAGCCCCACAAGGACACAGCCCCACAAGGACACAGCCCCACAGAGACACAGCCCCACAAGGACACAGCCCCACAGAGACACAGCCCCACAAGGACACAGCCCCACAGAGACACAGCCCCACAGAGACACAGCCCCACAAAGACACAGCCCCACAGAAAGATACAGCCACAGAAAGATACGGCCCCACAAAGACACGGCCCCACAAAGAAGCCGCCAAGTTTTGGTGCCTCTCTCCGCAGGGACCGTGGGTTCCTGAAGACCTGGCGAGGCAGAGGCCTGGGCGGAGGGGTCTGTGGGGGAGAATGAACGAGGTTTGTCCACGCGTCTCCTGGGCCCCAACACCCCCTCTGTGTTCACAGGACGCCTCCCTCCCGCCGGGCTCGGGGCGGGGGGACCCCTTTTGTTCGGGAGATCTTCCTGCTTGTGGGGAAGAAGGGCCACGGGTGGGGGGCAGGTCAGAGGGCACTTTCTGCTCCCCCCTCTTTTGTGAAACTCCTTCAGCTTACAATATCCCGCACGCCCAGGTGCCGTATTTTGGAACGACGTACTCTGAACCTCTTCAGTGCATGGTGATGCTCGCCGTGTTGTTAATGTGCATTTTCTTGATAAATAATGACGCTGGTCTCTGGGTGTGCTTAATCGGCTGCTTAGATATCGTCTTCTGTGAAGCGTCTGGTTAAATCTTTTGACTACTTTTTAACTGGGTTGCCTTCTTTTATTTTTAAGATTTTAATTTATTTATTTTTAAAGCAAGAAGAAGGGAGGGAGAGAGAGAGGGAGAGAAACATCAGTGTGTGGTTGCCTCTCGGATGCCCCCTACTGGGGAACTGGCCCACAACTCAGGCAGGTGCCCTGAGTGGGAATCGAACCAGCGGCCCCCTGGTTCTCAGGCTGGCACTCAATCCACGGAACCACAACAGCCAGGGTGTATTTTTTCTGGTACAGATACGGCAGCATCTGCTGCCTTTCGGTGGCCACGTGTGTGGCGTGTTCCCTTCCACCCCTTCACTCTGGGGCCTGTGTGTCTGCCTTGCGGAGCGGGTCTCCCCCAGGCAGCAGCTGGCCGAGTCTTGTTCTGTTTTTTAAATCCAGCCAGCCGCTCTGTGCCTTCTGACAGGCACACCCGTCCCTTTGCGTTTGGGGTGATTTCACATTGACATGGAAGCGCGTGCTGTGCTGTTGTTAGGGTTTGCCTTCTGGCTGATGTGTTTCTTCATTGTTTCTTGAGGTGTCAGGTTGGGACGTTTCCTGTCTAGAAATGGGGTGTTTTGAATGCCCTCAGAAAACTGCCTCAGAGCCGGGCCCAGCCATGACAGGGGGACTACGGGAGCCTCCCTCCGGCCAGGGGCTCTTCCGAATGTCTCCCCTCCGGCCCCGGGCCCGTTTGAAATCCCCCAGAGCCCAGCTCCCCGCTGCATGGAGCTGGCACTTGCCTCCTCGGGGCTGTGCTGTTTGACGTACAGATGTGACCACCTTCGTTTGGGGCCATTCCAACCCTTCAGGGCGCGAGCTTGTTCGTCCCAGCTGCCGAGCTCTTGCGTGTCTCGTCACGCCTCTGCTGCCGGTGCCTGACGTTCAGACCCGCCTCGCGGCGGCGGGGACCCCGCAGACCTGCCTGAGTGGCCGCCCCGGGAGGAAGTGCTTGGGCTCTACCGTCCACGCTCACCTCTGCTGGCACTCACGCCTTCTCACACCTTCTCACCCCAAACACGAGCCTCCTTCCCGCCCCCTCCTGCAGGGGAAGATGGGGAGGGCTCGTGCCGGGAGTGTGTCTGTCTCCCGCCCGGACCGTCCCTCTTCCCCTTCGTGTGGAGCGAGCCTCAGGGCAGAGACCCTTCCCAGTTCCTCTTTCCCACTCCCCCGCACCCTCTGTCGTGGGCCCGCGGCCACAGGAGGCTGAGCCCTGGGTGCCGGCCGAGTCACTGTCTCCGGCTGGCCCCTGCCCCCTCTGGGCCTCCTCCCGGGCCCAGCACCTGCCGCCTGTGCCAGCCTCGGAGCCACTCCCCGCTGTGGGTCAGGACGACCTGGCTGCCCCTCTGCCAGGGCCCCGGCCTGCCCCGCCTGCCCCCCACCTGCCCCCTCTGAATCCTTTTCCCCCCGTTTCTGGACGGAGGCCCGAGGCCCGGTGGAGACCCCTCCGTAAAGCTCCGCCCTCAGCTGCGGCCCGGACTTTGGTGCCCGCCCACCCCCTCCCTCACAGTCCCGCCCTTTCGGCGTCCGTCCTTTCCCGGCGTCCTGCCCGCAGCGCACAGGAGGGGTGCCGGCGGGAACTCGGCATCGACCAGATTGGCCCCACGCTGGGTCTGCGTCCTCACAGCCCACCTGTCTCCGGCCCGCGCCCTCCGGGACTTCTGCCCTGGCCGAGGGGTGTGCCTCCTGCCTCTTCCGCTGTCCCCTGGGGTGGGGGTGGCGCTGGCGTAGTGCGCCCCTCCCGGGTAGCACCCATTTCAGGGTGCACGTGGGGTGTCGCCCCCGCCGTCTCGGTGCTGCCCTGGGAGCAGCGTGCCGGGTCTCACCTGGGCTCCCAGCTCTCGCCCCCCGACAGGTGGCGGAAGGTGGCCGCCCTCGCCTCGGTTGTTAGAATTGAAGAGACGGTCGAGTCCGGAGCCTGAACGGGGTGGACGGCAGGGAGCCGCCGGGCTTGTCTGCGTTAGCGTGCAGGCCGATGCTCTCAGGCAGCACGTGGTCACCGGCGAGAGAGCAGACAAGTGAGCGAATGGGATGGACCGGGGAGCCCAGAAACCGACCCCCCGGAGCACGGCCCAGTGACCTTTGACGAAGGGGCAAGGGCCACGCGATGGAGGGAAAGCGGTCTTTTTAACGAACGGCTGGAAGAACTGGACAACCGTGTGCAAACGAACAAACAAACAAAACAACCAGTGAATCTAGACACTGACCGTGTGCCCTTCACCAGAATTGTCTCAAAACGGGTCACGGACTTAAAGGTAAAAATGCAAAACCATGAAAACTCCCAAAAGATGATACAGGAGGGAGCCCTCGACGACCCCGGATGCGGCCATGACTTCCAGATACAGCCCCAGAAGTCTGACCCGGGGAGGAGATAAGGGACACGCTGACCTTGGTCAAATTAAAGCTTCTGTCCCCCGGAGACACGGTCGAGAGAGGGAGAAGAGAGGCCACGGGCAGACAGAGAGGGAATATTCCCAGAAGTCGTACCCGATGACGATCAAGCCGTTCGATCCCTCGCTGAGGCCCAGGGAAGCGGGGACCCAGGCCGCACGGCGGCAGAGCTGGTCTGAGGCCCGGCCCCGGGTCCGTCCGCGAAGGGACACAGGCACCGAGCCGCAGGCATCGGCCCGATACCGGGCAGCAGCGCAACAGAACGAAATCTTGCCGTGTCCGGCCACACGGGTGCACCCCGGGCACGGTGGGTCCTCGGTGAGGTCCGTCAGGGAAAGGCAAGCGTAGGACACGCAGAAACCAACCAACCAGATCAGACCGAGCAAACAGATTCATGGAAACCGAGGCCCAAGGGACGGCTGCCGGAGGGGCCGGGGAGGGAGGTGCGTGGAGAAGGGGAAGGGACTGCGGTCGGCGACCCTGACGAGGCTGCACGCCCCGGGGGAGCGCCGGGGTCGGCGGGGCGAGCACGGCGCAAGGCACAGAACTGTGGAACCCCCGCGCCGTGCACCCGAAACTCACGCAACCAACGCACTCATGTGTGCCGGCCGTACTTCAGTTTGAAAACAAACATAAACACAGAAACAAATACCCACAACCAGGTCTCGTCCTCCCTTCCTAGCCCAGGTCCTCGGAGATGGACCCCCGTTGTCACGGGCGCTGGCCCCCGGCCGGGGGACCCCTCTCCTCTCTCACCCCAGCCGGGCGCCCGCCGGTTCCGAACAACAGGGGCGAGCGAGCTGGCGCCCCGGACTCCCTGGTCCCAGAGCCCGGAGTGTCCGTGTCCGTGTCCGTGCCTGTGTCCGTGTCTGTGTCTGTGCCTGTGTCCGTGTCTGTGTCCGTGCCTGTGCCTGTGCCTGTGTCCGTGTCTGTGTCTGTGTCTGTGTCTGTGTCTGTGCCTGTGTCTGTGTCTGTGCCTGTGTCCGTGTCTGTGTCTGTGTCTGTGTCTGTGTCCGTGTCTGTGTCCGTGTCTGTGTCTGTGTCTGTGTCTGTGTCTGTGCCTGTGTCTGTGTCTGTGTCTGTGTCTGTGCCTGTGTCTGTGCCTGTGTCTGTGTCTGTGTCTGTGTCTGTGTCTGTGTCCGTGTCTGTGTCTGTGCCTGTGTCTGTGCCTGTGTCCGTGTCTGTGTCTGTGTCCGTGTCTGTGTCCGTGTCTGTGTCTGTGTCTGTGCCTGTGTCCGTGTCTGTGTCTGTGTCTGTGTCCGTGTCTGTGTCCGTGTCTGTGTCTGTGTCTGTGTCCGTGTCTGTGTCCGTGTCTGTGTCCGTGTCTGTGTCTGTGTCCGTGTCTGTGTCCGTGTCTGTGTCTGTGTCTGTGTCTGTGCCTGTGTCCATGTCTGTGTCCGTGTCCGTGTCTGTGTCTGTGTCCGTGCCTGTGTCCGTGTCTGTGCCTGTGTCTGTGCCTGTGCCCGTGTCCGTGTCTGTGTCCGTGTCCATGCCTGTGTCCGTGTCCGTGCCTGTGCCTGTGTCCGTGTCTGTGTCCGTGTCCATGTCCGTGTCTGTGTCTGTGTCCGTGCCTGTGCCTGTGTCCGTGTCCATGTCCGTGTCTGTGTCCGTGCCTGTAGCGCTGGGAAGACTGCTAGAGGCCAGGGCGCTCTCACACACGCACCTGAGCTCTCGGGGGACCTTTCCAGGCTGGGCCGGTGGTGCTGGTGGTGAGGCCGCTGGGAACCCCCTCAATCAGCGCCCCCCCCCCACCCTGCCCTTTCGGCCGCTTCTGCTTCTGCGGTCACCCTTCCGCCCGAACTTCCTCCCGCTGCGGGGTCAGCAGCTGATGTGCGCTGCCCAGGGCGGCCCAGCGCGGAGGAAGTGGCGGGAAGGAGGAAATCCTAGAGCAATCACAGGGAGGGACTGCAGGGTGGTCGGCGTGTCCGGAGGAAGAGACACGGCACCCAGCCGGGCCGGGGAGAGAGAGAGAACCTCGGTTGCTGACCCGCGTGGCTGGCCGCTCCGTGTCTAGAGCTGGGGCCACGGGGGCGCCTGCCCTCCTCTCAGGGGGACCGCCGTCCACGCCAGTCCCCTCGGGGAACGGTGGGCTGGGCTCTCCTCATGGTTAACGATGATACAGACCGAACGCCAGGTTCTGCGTTAAGGATTGTGAAAAGCAAGACCACGAGCCCCAAATGCAGCCACTTAGGCTAAGCCTGGTGCCCTCAAACACAGGGAAACCGAGTAACTGCCCCCCGCCCCCCGGTGGCCCAAGGCGCCACCTCAAACACCGTCCCCAGCTGAAGACAGAGGAAGGTTTGGGTGGAGGGGACGTGTGGGAGGTTATCCGGACAGACAGCAGGGGGCAGCGGTTATGCTGATTCGAGCCCGTGCCCCCCAAGGACAAGAGTGTCCGGGGACTGGGGTCAGCCTGCCAGGGGTGAACAGGGTGTCCTCCTCCCGGAGGCGGGAAGGAGGACATCCTAGAGCGGCCGGGGATATGAACTTCGGTCTCTCGCGGTGTCGCCGCTCAGAGCTGTTGCTGCATCAGCTGACGAAGCTCAGCGTTTAGGGAACGGTTGTGACGCCCGTTACCGGAGGGAGGGCCACCCGTGGGTGGGGGAGCCCTCCTTCCCGGGGACGCGGGCAGAGCGAGTTCCGGAAGGAGCTGGAAGAGGGGAGGGGGACACGAGGCGTGACCGGCGGGCCAGCCCGCCCTGCCTTCCAGGGCAAGCCAGCTGGCGAGCTGGGCTGGGCACCCACAGACTGGCTGACCCGGCACGGGGTGACTGACCGCAGATTTGCCCCGTGGGCCGGGCCGCGGCCGCCTCCATCCTGTGGATCCTGGTGTGTCGGAAGTGCGGGCTCTGTCAGCCCCCCTGCCCCCCGCCCTCGCTCGGCAGTGAGAGCACCGGCGCTGCTGTCGGGTCGGGTCGCAGCTGGGCCGGCTCCGGAGCTGGGGCTCACAGGCTGGCCGGTCCCGGGCTCTGCCCCTCACCTGGCTGCTTCCCTCACCCCGTGGCCGGGGTCCGCGGCGAGCGGGGTCCTCTGTCTGGTCCCCAGTGGCTGCGTGCTTGCATTTGAAGCTTTTGGGAGAAGGGAGCCCCACGGAGACCACTGGCAGGATGGCCCCCCACCCTGGGAGGCCCCGCACACAGCCACCCCTGCCCCACCCGGACCAACCTGGACAGAAGAGCCAGGGGCCTCGAGGAGGGACCACGTGGTCAGGCCCAGAGGCTCCTTCAATGGCCTTTTGTGGCTGGGCCTCCGCCCCCCCCCCCGCCCCCCCCCCCCCCAGTGCCAGCCCAGGGCACCAAGTGGTGTTTTCCGCTGGGCGGGCGCCGCCCTCTTCAGCCCCAAGACAACCGAGGGCTTTCCTAGCCCTTGACTTTGGCTGCGGGCTTTGGCCGGAGAGTCTAGGGGCTTTTGCGGGGCGGCTGCACTGCCCTAATTACTGCGAGCTGGAGCGTGAGGGACCTGCCAGGTACCTTCTGAACCCTGAAGTCTCCTGGGAATTCCCATGTGAGTCGGCTGAGGGGTGCAGCCCAGGGTGGCGTGTCGGCCTGGCCGTGGACAGTTCACTGGGTCGCAGCTCTGACCGTGTTCCTCCTGTGTGCACCCCGAGCTCCCCGGGCGTGAAGGGGCGCCGGTCCTGCAGAGGTGACACGGACTGGGGCCGGGCTCCCACGCAGGTGGTGCGGCCGTGGGAGTGGGAGCGCAGGGGCGGGTGCGGGGATCCGCCAGGGCTCACCTGCCGGGCGCTGCTGCTCTGCTGGCTGCGACCTGGAGACGGGGAGGCTGACTGGGGTGCAGAGGGGGCTCCCCCTGGTCCAGAGACACTGAGGCTCTGGGACCAGGGAGGCGTCACAACAGGCGGCGCTGCAGGTGCCGGGGTCTCGGACCCAGCGGGGTCCTCGGTGGCAAGCCCAGTGATCGAATCGATTCCCCTTGGGCGAGAGCCCGGCGGGAAACACGGACGGCAGTGCTCCCCTCCCAGGCGGGGGCGGAGACGGAGGGAAGTGAGGCGATGCAGGCTGCCGGCCGTGGGGGACGCAGCCAGCCTGTCTGGTCCACGCCACCCTGGCCACCTGGGCCCCGAGCTCCCCGGGGGGGGGGCAGCTGTCCCGCGGCGCCCCCTTGAGCTGGGACCTGCGGACCTCCGCTCCATGCCGCGCCCTCCCGTGTCATCATCGTCATCCCGTGTCATCCTCATCCCGTGTCATCCTCATCCCGTGTCATCATCCTCATCCTGTGTCATCATTCGTGTGGCTGGTCCAGAGCCCTGCTCCCCACGACTCTGCCCCCGAGGAGGCTCACGCCGGCAGGGGTCACAGTAAAACAAAGACAGAGACGAGACTTGAAGACGCTCCCGGGTAAAGATTGAGTTTTTCACTCGAAGTCAGGTAAGGGCTGGAGGCGCCGGTGGCCAGGCCTGTGGTCAGGCCCCGGGCGGTTGAGGCTTTGGAGGCCCGGGTGCCAGGGTCATGCCCTTGAGCGCTGATTGACCGCCGCCAGGGGACGCCGGGCGGGGCCGAACTGAGGCCACAAGGACAGAGAGGACGGGGACAGAAGGCGAGAGAAAGAAGCAGCGTCTGGGGGGGCGCGCCCCGGGCACCCGAACCCTCTGTGTTTCCCAAAGTCGCTTCTCAGCCGAGGGGACACATCTGTGTTCACACCCGGGGGCGCCGGACTCCGGACGAGGTGCACGAGGGGCACGAGGGGCACGAGGTGCACGAGGTGCGGGCGGGTCCTCGCCACGGGGTCACCTGGCCCCAAGTGTCACCGGCACGGAATCCGAGAAGTCCTGCATGGAGGGCCTTCGTTTCTCGCAGGCGAGGAGCCGGAAGTCTCCGGAAGCTGTCTGGGGTCCCAGCCGACACCCGCGCCACTCCGAGCTCCTGAGCCAGCCCTCGGTCCCGGTGCCGGCTGCGAGCGGGAGTTGAGTGAACGCCGCAGAGGGCAGCAGCCCGAGTGGGAAGGGGACAGCGTGGATGGGTGCCGTTGCCCCCTCCGTGCCGACACACCGCTCCCTCTCGTCCCACTCCCTGAAAGGGGTCGGGATCACGACAGGGAGGACCGCCCGGTGACGGTGCGGGGTCTGTGCCCTTCGCCGAGTCCAGCGGGGCCGGCCCTGCGTCCCGGCCTCCCCGTGGGACTGCAGGCGGGACAAGCCCGCGCACTGTCCAGAGTCACCTTCCCTAGGGGACAGAGACAGGCGGGAGCCCCCAGCCCAGTCCCACGACCGTCCCCTCCTTCTCCGCGAGGCTGAGCCCGGCGGTGACCCCGGAGGAAGAGGAGGAAGTTGCTTCCCAGTTTCTAAAATTTCGGTGAATTTGGAGCCGGCTGAGCCCGATTCTGGGAAGCCCTGAGTGCGTCTTCGGGGAGGGAGCGCTTTGGAGGAAAGAGGGAGGGAGGGGCCTGTGATAAAACGCTGCCTCTCACTTCCGCTTTTGGACTCCAGAGCCGGCTGGTCCCTGGGGTGCAGCCAGCGTGAAGCCTCCCAGAGAGTCCGCTGGCCTGCCCGTGCCTTCGGGACACCGCTGTGGGGCCATGGGGGTCCCCTCCGTCCTGCCCCTCCCTGCTGCGGCGAGTGACCGGACTGGCTGCCCGTCCTGCCGTCCTTGGGGCCGCATGCTGCTGTGGACAGCTCTGCTGGTCCTGGGTGAGTCGAGGTCCCGGGGGGACAGAGGCGCGGGGATGGGGCCGGTGGGCCCCCTTGGGTGGGGCCGCGCTGGGGTGGGGGTGCAGACGGGGCAGGATGTCAGCAAGGTGGGGCTGCCAGACCACCTGCCGGTGTGGCAAAGTGCGATGGGGCCGGGCTTGGCGGGTCTGGGAGTGTCTCTGGCCTGACCTCCCGGGCACCTGGGTCCCCTGTGCTCCACCGCCGCCCGCCGCCCCTCGGGGCAGCAGCTTCGAGGAACGTCTGGGGCGTGCACTTGAGTGACGGGGGGTGGGGGGGCAGGCGGCTGCCTTCCTTCCTGGGGGGGGGGCTAACAGCCCTCGGACTGGGGGGGGAGGAAGCCAGAAGACACCTGGGGGGGCAGTGGCTGTTCTCTGCTCCCCTGACCCCACGCCAGGCAGCGGGGGCCTCTCTCCTTCCCTGGGGCCACCCCAGCATCACGCCTGCTCACACTGCACGCAGGTGGGGGCCCGGGCCCCGGGCGGGGACCGAGCCGGGGTCTCGGGCCAAGATGGAGGCTGACGGTGCTCAGCCAGGGCCAGGGGCTGGGGCTGCCGGGGGGCGGGGGGGGGGGGGGGGCCCAGGGCAGGCCACTGAGGGCGCCTGCTGCCGGGACGGTCCCCAGGCTCAGCTGCTGGAGCTGCCAGCTCACCCTCCTCTGGGGGCCCCAGAGGGAGACACACGCCTCTCCCTGGGCCCGGAGCATGACTGACGGCGCCTCGCACGTGACACTCAGGCCCGGCACCTGCCCCTGAGCCTCGGTCCCTGACTCGTGCTGGTGCCTGTCACTCGTGCCGGTTCCTGTCACTCGTCCCTCTGCTCCGTCACCCGGGGTCTGGCCCTCTCTCTCCTGTTCTCTTTTCTTGAACCCTCGGCCGAGGGCATGTTTATTTAACAGAGAGAGACACACACACATCGACCAGCACCTCCCACACACACCCCGGCCGGGGATTGAACCCACAGCTTCTTGGTGTTCAGACGGCGCTCCAACCGACTGCGCCACCCGGCCAGGGCCGCCTCGTCTCTTCTCCACGGCAGTCTTTACAGCTCCCAGTCCCGAGGGCTCCTGCCTCCTGCTCCCCGAGCCCACGCCTCGTGGGGGCCGAGGGGCCCCCTGCCGCCGGCCACGCTGCCCTGTACTTCCCGGCTCCCCGGTGCCACAGACGGCCTGGTCTAAACATCTAGTGAACGCCAGAGCAGGCTCGGCCTGGGGACCCGCTGGCCGGCCAGCGGGACAGCCAGCCCCCCGACCTGCACGCCGGCCTGTGACCCCTCGTGGTGGCTCCTTGGGGGGGGACACTGGGTGTCCACGGCTGTTTGTGGGGGGGAATGAACGGTGGGGGCTCCTGTGACCCCAACACTTTCCTCTGCCTCCTCCTCCTCCGTCCCCGCGTCTCTGGCCGGCCCCCTGGCGCGCTGCCCCCAGCCCGGCCCGCTCGCTCCGGGTCCCGGCCGTCCCGCCCTGCTGCCCTTCTCCGCTGGCGTCCCACCCTGGCCCTCCCGCCTGCGTCCGGCACCGTCTCCCAGGTCCACCCGCGGCCGGGACACTTGCACCTGGACTGGCCGGCTCAGAACAGGGCATGTTCGAGGTCCGACTGCCTGCTCCCCGCCCCCCCACTCTCCGCCCCAGCCCCTGTCCCAGTCTCCCGGACCCTCGTCCCGCACCAGCTCCCCTCACTCCTGCCTCTTCCCCGCCTGTCCTGCCCGGGTCTCCCCTTCACCTCCCGTCTCTGCTGCAACGCGGGGCCGTCCCGCCTCCCGCCTGGGGTCACTCGAGGGACGGCTCGCAGAGCGTGGGCCGTGGGGTCAGGTCGGCCACGGCCCTGCGTGAGCGCGCACCCCACCCCACCGAGGGGGTGAGCGTGCCGGACAGACCCGGAGGCGCAGGCGCAGCCCGGGGAGGGGCGCCCCGTGGGACAGCCGTGGGGGCGGGGTGGCCTGCGGGGGCGGGACGATGTGGAGCTTCCCGAGGGCCCCACCAAGCGGGACGATTTAGCCCCCGGGGGCGGGGGGCAAGGGAAGCCGTTCAGAGCAGGGGGGCCGGCGGAGGCGAAGGCCCCAGCTGGTGGCCGGTGTGACCGGAGCTCAGTGAGTGGGGAAGGGGGCTCAGAGGGCGGGCGGGTCCTGGGGGTCGTGGGCGCGCCTTCTGCGGAGAGCAAAGGAAGGCCACCGCGGGCACTCGAGAGGAGGGGACGAGCCCAGCGCGATGTGTCTGAAATAGCTGGTGTCTCGGTGGGAAAGGGGCTGCAGGGGAGACAGAGGCGGGGAGGTGGGGGAAGGCTGGGGGGGGGCCGGGACCCAAGATCTTTGTCGGAAGCAGAGCCAGCAAGACCTGCGGTGTGAAGGGGGTGGGGCCCGGGGGGAGGGCGCAAGGAGAAGCCGGGAGAGGCTGGGTGCAGAGTGCCGCACGGAGCAGGGGGACTGGGAGCGAAGTGCCACGTGTCCCTTGGACGACTTCAGCTTCAGTGGACGGGGGGGGGGGGGGGCAGGGGGGGACACAGTGACCGGAGGAGACGGGGGTGGCTGACGCAGAAAAAACGGAGCCGCCGGGCTGTGAGGGGAAGAGACGGGCGAGTGTGGAGCTCCACGTGGGGCCCAGTGAGAGGGTCCTCCGTTTACAGAAGGTGCCGGAACACGCCTCCGTCACTGGGGACACGCGGCTGGGGAGGAGACGGGTGCAGGGGAGAAAGGGGGCCGCAGAGAGGGACCCTCGAGGGGGCGAAGGGGGCCGGCCCCCTAGGGAGGTGGAGAGGCTGCCGCCCGCAGGGAGCGGAGCGAGGAAGGAGCAGGGCAGAGAGGCCCTTGGGCTGAGGACTCGGAGCGGGAGGCCGGCCGAGGTCCGAGGGGGGGAGGGGACAGGAGAGTCGGGGGGCGGGGGCGAGAAGACACGAGTGTCCCTCCCGAGAGCAGCAGAGCACATGCTCGGGGGGAAGGTGCCCTGCGGCAGCTCGGGGTCCTCGGAAGCACAGCGACCAGCCGTCTGTGGAGTCGCCCCGCTGCCTGCCACCCTGCCGGTCTCGGTGAGGCCTGGCCGGACACGGGCAGCGCGGGAGGTGTAGTGGACATGGCGGGGAGGGCAGGGGCCCCCGGGATCTGCAAGGAGGCGGCTTACGGTGCCAACGAGTGACGCCGCTTTCTCTCCCGCAGCTCCCGCGGCCTCCGCAGCTGGGACGCCCAGTCCACATGGTAAGTCCGGCCCCCCGGCCCCCAGCCGCCCTCCCACTCTGCTCCCAGCACCTGCCTGCGCGGCTGCCAGCCCCTGGGCCCAGGTGGGGACGGGCAGGCAGCTGCTTCCTCTGCCCCCTCTCCCAGCTGCCGGGGCCTTGCCTTCTGGTTCGGGGCTGGGGGCCGGGGTAGACACTGCCACCCCGGTGACCCCCCATCCCTCCCTCTCAGACACCCTCCTCCCTGCAGAGGGTGCTCAGTCCCACCGTAAGAGGAGTCCGGCCCTTCCAGTGTCCGCCCGGAGCGGGCCAAGCCTCTGCCGTGTGTGTGCGCGCGGGCGCTGGGGTCTGGGGCGGGGCAGGGAGACCCACCGCCTCGGGCCGCCGGGCGGCTGTGCAGGCGCCACTTTCTGGGGGCATGAATCGCCACTCCCAGGACCTCGGGGTGTGGGGGTGTGTGTGTGTGTGGGGGGGCTCTCCCAGAGCCTGAGCCCAGGGCTCCCTGCACTGGTCCCCCCGCCGTTCTCGCACTTTCTCTGCCCTTCTGTGCCTGGGGACGAGGACGGGCCTGTCCTGAGGGACAGAGGAGGACCTGAGGTCAGAACAGAAGCCAGGCGCTGGGCTCTCCACCTGGCACCTGCCCCTCTTTCGTCACCCGGCTCTGGGGAGGGTTTGCCCACCGGGTCCAGGTGACAGGGGAGGAAAGTGAGTCCCCACGAGGGGTGTGTGTGTGTGTGTGTGTGTGTGTGTGAGAGAGACAGGGAGGGAGAGCGAGCGCCAGCTGGTTGGGGTTCCCTGGTGAGCTGCCTTTTCCTGGACTGGGGCCCCGCCCCTGCTGTGTTCTCCTGGCCCTAGCCCAGCCCGAGGAGCAGCCGCGCCCCGAGCGAGGCCCGGGCCCGTGAAGGGGGTGACAGGCTTTGTCTTCAGCCGCACCCAGTCCGGGGCTGCCCTGCTCCTGGCGTCCCCAGCAGGACCACAGGGCCCCCCTGTCTGAGATTCGAGGCTGCTCGCGTCCTGTCGTCTCAGGCTCCTCTGTCGCCCCCCCGGCAGGTCCCCCGAAGGCCGTGGTGCGCCTGGAGCCCCCCTGGCTCAACGTGCTCCGGGGGGACGAGGTGACCCTGCACTGCCAGGGGCCCCACGGCCCCGGGGACGGCCCCACCCAGTGGTCCAGGGACGGGGCCCCCATCCCGGCCCAGGTCCAGCCCCGCTTCAGCTTCAGAGCCAACCTCAGCGACGGTGGGGACTACAGGTGCCAGACGGGCCAGACCGGCCTCAGCGACCCCGTGCGCCTCAACGTCACTTCCGGTCAGTGGGGCAGCCCCAGGAGGGTGGGGGGAGGTCGAGGGCCGAGGGGCAGGGGCGGCTGGTGCCTGCGAGGCGCGGCTGCGAGCCGCTGGAAGCTGGTTCTGCCCAGTCACTTCCCTTCCCGCCCCGCCCCCCCTTGCTTCCACGCGGGGTGCCCCAGGACTGCGAGGGTGCTTGGCCTCAGTCCTGATGAAGCAAGAAGGTGACAAGGCCACACACAGGCCCCCGGGGGTGGGCGGGGGGAGCAGAAGGAAGCCCTGACTTCAGAGCGCCCCGAGTTCCTGGCAGAGCTGGGTCACGGCTGGGCCCAGCCCCTGGGGGGCTCCAGCCGCGGAAGCCGCCCCGCTCCGCCCTGAGTCTCGGTTTCCCCTCTGCTCCGTGGGGGCACTGGCCCCCTCAGGCTCACTTCCCGGCACCCCTCCGAGCATGTCCAGTGTGGCTCATGGTGGCTCCGTCCCTCCGCTGACCGGGCGGCGGAGCTCACAGCGCTGCCGGCAGCAGGCAGTCACCCGTGAAGTGCACGGGTGACGGGACAGCGAGGCCATCGCCACTCATCCCCTCTCCTCAGCTCGTGCCCAGATCCCCCTCAGAAGTGCACAGAAGGCCAGCAGGCTGCTCTGCCTCGGCGCAGCAGCGAGGGACAGGCCCCGAGGGGAGGCCGGTGGCCCTGCCCCTCAGGAAGGGGAGGGGACACCCCAGACAGGCAAGTCCCCACCAATGGCCACACCAGCCAACGGGACCAACGATGAGTTGATGCCCCTGGAGGACTCAGTGACCAGCAGCCACCTGAAGCTCTGGCCCCCACTGGGCCTCCCGGGGCAGCGGCAGCTCACACGTGACTGGGGCACAGCTCCCCGTGGCAGCAGACCAGCACCCAGGCCGCGGGCGTCCACCCACCCCACCCTCCACCAGCTTCTCGGCCGGCCCCGGGTTGTGGCCGCTGCCGGCAGGGCCGAGGGTGCTCAGGGACAGGGGGCCGTGGCTGTGAGCCGCTGGACGCCGTGTCTGCCCGGCCATTTCCCTTCCTGCCCCGCCTGTCACCCCTCTGTGGGTGCTGCTGCAGCCAGCACCCCCAGCCCCATGTACTCGGGCCCACGTGTGCCCAGGGCCCCAGCTGAAAAACTGAGGGCGGGAAAACTGGACCCTGGGCCGCCCAGCTCACCTGAGGCCCCTGGGGGGTGCCAGTGTCCCGGATGTCAGGCAGGCTCGTGCCTCTGGGGCCTGTGCCGGTGCTGGACTGGGCAGCAAGGAGCCCGCAGGCCACTGCCCAGCCACTGAGCAGGGCACAGCCCCGCTGTGCCCCTCTGTCTCTGCTCCTCCTGGCCTCTCGCCGGGCCCTCGCTGCAGCTCTGGCTCACCTGGGGCCTCACCCCATCCTGCCACCGCAGCCGAGGTGAGGGAGGCGGTGGGAGTAGCACCCCAGGGTCCACAAGCCCTTGGGAGTGGGCGGTAGTGGCAACGGCCCCAGGAATGGCCCAGGATGGCTGGACCCTGGCCGGCAGCCCACACGGGGCCCAGGAGCCAGAGAGGTCAGCAGGACGCAGGTGTGCCCCGAGGCAGGCAGCCGTAGTGCTCCCCCCACATGCAGGTCCAGCCCCGTCCCCCCCGGGACTCCAGCCCCACCAGCCCCAGCACTGACAATGCTGGCTGCCCCTTGGCCACCACCGCCAGGTCCCTGCCGTCCCCTCCCCCTGGCACCTGCCGAGTGCACACCTGACGTCCGCTGTCAGACAGTCTCTCCGGAGGGTTCAGCGCTTGCTGCCCGGGCACCTCCAGGGGCAGCAGAGAGCTGGCGGCGGCCGGCACCCCGGCGGGGACCCAGAGCAGCGTGCGGGCCGGCCCGTGAGAACCGCCCCCACCACGGCCACGGGGTCCCGACGGACGGTGACTCACACCCCCACAGGCCCCTGGGAAGCCCCGCTGCCACCCAGGCCACTGAAGGCTTCCGTGTCCGGCACGAAGCAGAACCAGGGCGAGAAGCGAGAAGCTGCGGCAGACGTGGCCGGGACAGGGCTGAGCGGGACTCATCCGGGCGCCCTTGAGGGGGGCTGGCCTGCCTGCCACACGGACAGCAAGGCCAGTGTCCCGAGTGTCGGGCGGTCTCGTGCCTCCGAGAGGCTCTGCTCCGTGAGCCACGGCCACCAGTTCTGGCTGAAGACAGAAAAAAAAAAGTGGGCGAGTTTCGAGAAGCCAGCTGGGCTCACCCAGCAGAGATGCCAGGACCCAGGGCCACTGTCACACTGTCACCACCGCAGGGACACCCTCTGCCCCAAGACACGGAGGGCCGGCATGGAGACCGGGCCCTGGGCCCCTGTACTGGGCTGTGCCGGCCCCCACCCTGAGTCGACATGGACAGGCCCTTCTGTTGCTCGGAGAAGGGCCTCTCCCTAGTGCCGTGCCCACAGCCGGGAGCGGCACCCAGACGTGTCCGCAGGAGCCTTGGCCCCCCCCCCCCACCGGCACCGGCCAGCCTGGGGCCCACCCTCCGCTCGGCCCCTGCGACCTGCAGCAGCAGAAGCTCCCAGGGAAGGAAGGGCTGTCCCAGTGGCAGCTGTGACCGCCCTCTGGCTTCGGCACCGTTTTTAGAAATCCTGACCCTCCTCTGCCTCCCCACCCGCCCCCCCTGGGGAGAGTGTTCCAGCTCGTGGGACGCGCTGTCCCTCCCCCCTGTCCTGCGGGCGGCAGTGGCCCCAAACTTTCTCTCGGTCGTCATCGTCAACCTCTCCCGCACGCCGCACGCCACCAGCGGCCTCGGGACGGAGAGGGCGGGGCTGGTGCCACTCCTGCAGCCTGGGCCGTCCTGGGCTGCCGCCGCCGGCCCACGTTTCTTTCCAGCCCCGGCCCTGCAGCTCTGGGGGGGAGGGGCGTGCGGGCTGAGCTCAGGAGTCCCAGCGCCGCCCTCGGGCGCTCTTCCCTACAGAAAACACTCGACACTCCCCCTCCTCAGTGCAAGGGTGAAAAGTGGGGGAACTCACGCAGCAGACCGATACCCCCTGGGTCGCGGAGGGCTCCCGACAAAGACCCCTGACGGAAGCGCCACACTCCCCAACTTTCACCAAATGTCCACCACCTCCTGCTGTCCCCAAAGACGTGGGTGTCCTGCGCCGGAACGGACCCTGTCACCTCCACCCGGGGTCTCCCTTCCCCGCAGAGGCCTGCCAGGCGGGACCGCGTGGTGCCGCCCCCTCCCAGGGCAGCAGAGGGAGGACAAGCAGTCCCTGAGCACCCAGGGCGCCTGTGCCTTTCTGTCTACCCTCACGGACGAGGGAGCTGCGACGGCAGAGCTCACCCATGAGGGCGCCAGGGTGCGCACGCAGCCCCTCCTCCCCCACAGCCTGTCCCGTGGTCGGCGTGCCCTGGGTCTCAGAGCTCAGTCCTGACCTCCGGGGTCCTGTGTCCCCTCTGTGTCCTTCAGGCTGGCTGCTGCTGCAGACCCCACGCCTGCTGCTGCAGGAGGGCGACCCCCTCCTGCTGAGGTGCCACAGCTGGCAGAACCGGCCTCTGTTCAAGATCCAGTTCCTCCAGGACAGCGTCTCCAGGTGGTACTCCCCTGCCAATTCCAGCTTCTTCGTCCCACACGCTAACGTCAGTCACGGCGGCACGTACCACTGCTCCGGATTCATCGGGAAAATGAAGCACAAGTCCGAGCCTGTGAGCATCACTGTGCAAGGTGGGGGCGCTGTCCTGGCAGCAGGAGGTGAGGCGAGGGGGTGGCAGGTCGGTCTGAGGTCGCGGGAGTCCCCCTGGAGGTCTGGGAAGCGGCCCAGCGATGCAGGCGGACCCCGGGGCACAGGGCAGGAGGACGGGCCGGAGCTCAGAGCCACCCCTTCCAGGGGAAGAGGCCCCGCAGCAGGACAGCGGCACAGCGGGCCTCCCTCACGGGTGCAGAGGCCCCGAGACCCCGGACACTGGGAGCTGAGGCCTTCACGTCCGTCCACCGCTCTGTCGGGCCTGTGCTGGGCGCAGGGACAGTGCCTGCACCGTGGGGGCTTCAGGCTCCCCTCCCCTCGACCCCTGAACTCTCAGAGGACCCCCCACCCCGTCATAGTGCGCCTTAGGTCAGTGAAGAGGCGCGGGGATGGGGGTCACAGGCCCAGCCATGAGGAGAAACCCCCAGCAGGCGAGGCTGGGGGGCCGGAGGCGCCGCCCCATGAGCGGCCCAGACACAGGGAGCCGCACTGGGAGCCGGGGCGGGAGGGGGCAGGCGGCCTGTCCTGAGTTCTGTCCTCCCCCGCAGGCAGACCGGACGACAGCTCCTTCCCGGTGACCATCGTCGTGGCCGTGGTCGTGGTCATCGCTGTCGTGGCCGCCGTGGCCGCCGTGGCGGCCTGGGTCTGCCTCAGGCGGAGCCAGAGCGCAGGTGCGTGGCCTTTCCTTGTTTCTCCTGTTCCGGGCTGCGACGTGTCCCAGGCCCGGGGCCGGACCCCTCACCTTTGGCCCGGGGGCTCCCCAGCGCTCAGAGGTGCCCTGGGTTTTGCGTATTCGCTCACATGTTAACTCACACGTGAGACACTTGCTAACTCACGCGGGCCCTCGGGCTCCGTGGTGGGGAGACCGTGCCAGACGCTGGGGACGACGCAGAAGCTCGGCCTGCGCCCCAGGGAGCCGCGTGCGCCCCAGGGAGACGGAAGCACGGGCAGCCGTCGCAACGAGACGGGATGAGGGTGATGGCGGACAAAGGCACAGGTCGTGGCGGGGGGCAGAGCGTGGGGGGGCGCGTCAGGGACGCTTTCACAGGAGCCCCCCTCCCTCGGGGGGGGGCAGACGCCTGCGTTCAGCCCAGGTCCCCGGCGCGCGGCCGCGGGGCCTGGGCTGAGCTCCCCGATGCCTCTGCACCCCAGTCATTTCTTCTGGACAAGAGGCCGTGCACGGAAACGCCGTCCAGGGGTGTTGGGCGGAGGACCAGGCCGCGGGCCTCCCGGCGGCGGCCACTGTGCAGACACAGCACTGTCATCATGCAGGAGGTGACGCCGAGGGTGGCCGTTGGCAGGGGCCCTGGGGCGAGGGCCCGTGTGGCTGGGGCGGGCTTGGAGGCCGTGCGGGCCGGGACCCGGAGAGAGGAGGTGGACAGAAAGAGGGGCCGCCTCGGTCTCGGTCTCGGGCCGGCAGGCGCCCCCTGTGGATGCTCGCTGGCCGGTCGGCGGAAGAACTTCATGTCAACCGGAACTGACTGATGCCCAGCGCTGGGGGGGGGGGGGGGGCGAGCGCCCAGAAAAGCAGGGGGCAGACCGTCTGGCTGAAAAGCCGGGAGGGGCTCTGGATGGAGCAGGTCCTTTGGCAGCCGGGGCAGGACAGGTGCCCGGCCGGAGGGGAGGGCGGGTCTGGAGGCCCCTCGTGGGTCCCAACCCGGTGACCCCCTGGTCCTCCGAGCGAGGACTCGGGCCCCGCCCCTGGCCGACTGACCTCCTGTGTGCCCTCCCAGGAGCCCCTGAGAGCAGGGAAGTGGGAGAGACCCCACCTGAGGAACCAGGTGAGTGTAGCCCCGGGGGCTCCTGCTGCCCCGCCCGGGGCCGCCTGGTGCATGGGAGCAGGATGTGGCTTGTGTGAGGTCAGCATGGCACCCGGGACAGGGAGAGGGAGGGGGCGGGGGAGGCGGGTGGGGCTCAAGTCGCTTGGTCAGCTCTGAGACCAACACCTGGGCCTGAAGAGGACCTCCTCGGGGGCGGGGGCAGGGGTGGGCAGCACACCTGTGCCAGGTAGAGGGGTGGGAATTCGCCAGGGTCAGGCTTCCCGGGGCTAGGAATGCTGGGAAATCTCCAGAGCCGGAGGACAGGAGAGACAGTCGGGTCTTCCGGGGGCCGTGGCAGTGGCGCGGCGCCGGGCGGGGGTGCAGAGGCGAGGCTGAAGCAGGGTTGGGGCGCAGGGCTTTCAGGGGGAAGGAGGAGGCCAGGGAGGACCCCGGGCCTGTCAGGGAGCCTGCCCAGGCTCAGCTGCCACAGGACGTTCTGGGGCCCCAGCGGCACCGGTAGGCTCTGCGGGCGAAGCCTGGGTCTAAGCCTGCTGGCCGTGGGCTGGTCTCCACGGGGCAGTGGGACCTTCAGCGAGTCGTCCGCCTCGTGGGTTCAGACCCCGCTGAGGACGAGAGCCCCCTCAGGTCCGAGCTGCCGAGAGCCTGGCCCGGTGGGACGGCAGGGAGGGGCTCCAGGTGGCGTCCTGACGGCCCTCGGAGCCAGAGCGTGAGGGAGCTCGGGGCAGAGTCAGGCGGGGAAGCAGGCCCCGGGAGCTCCGCCGCCTCGGATGGCCAGGGTGTGGCTCAGAGCGGAACAACAGATTTGAGGGCTTGAGCGAGTGGCACTGTCCAGCTGCGCTTCGCACGGGGCTGGCCAGGCCGCGGGGGGACGCGGGCCTGCTTGGGCCGCTCCGGCGCTCAGCTCTGTGCGTGCTGGCCTGGGTGCGTCTCGTGGGGCACTGACTTCGCAGCGGGCACTGGGGCCGAGGCCGTGGGAAGGGGTGTTCAGGAGGGGGACCGTACCAGAACTCGGAGCGTGGCAAACGGGGACACCTGGCCCAGGGCGCAGGGAGGACGCTGCCCGCCGTGGCCTCAGGCGCCTCCCCCGCCGTGCAGACACCGAGGCTGCTTCCACGGGGAAGGGGTGCGAGGGCAGGAGCCCGAGGGGGCTGGCTGTGCCGCCCGGGGACTGGCTTGCTCGCGCCGTCCCCTCCCCCTCTGTCCTCGCTCTGGCGCTCGCTCGCTCCTTTCACATCAGGGGGTCGCCAGACTCCTCCAGCTCCAGCAAGGGCGTGCGTCCTCAGCCCAGCACGGCCCCCGTCTTCTCGCCTTCGAGTCTGTGGCTGCAAAAACCCAGACCTGACCTCCGTGTGACGCTGAGCCGCCCGCCTGTGCGGGGCCTCGGGCCTCAGAGGCCGCCTGCTTTCTCTCTGGGAAAAGGCAGCGACTCCGAGAAGACGCTGGCACAGCCGCCTGCGGCCCTGCCGGGGCCCAGGGCGGGCGTGGGGGCAATGAGCGAGGCCTTGCAGACTCCAGCGTGCTTTGGCCTTGGGTGTCCACCGCAGCGCACAGTAGGCTCCCTCCCGCGTGCGGCAGGGCCCCGGCTGACCTGTTCCTTTCACCCACAGCCACCCTCACCCCGGCTGAAGAGGCTGCCAAAACTGAGGTGAGCCCCCCAGCCCCCCCGCCCCCCTCCCCCTCCCCTGCCTCCCGTGCGGCTCCTCCATGGTCCCGGGTCTCCCCTGCCGTCTCCAGGCCGAGAACACCATCACCTACTCCCTGCTCATGCACCCGGAGGAGGACGCGGGGCTCTCGGATTACCAGAACATGTAGCCGTGGGCACGCAGGCCGGGCGGGCCGGGCTGGCCGGGTCGGTCTTGCAGCCTGACCAGAGGCCCCCGAGGTTCCCAGGGAGCAGGACTCTTCCGGGGGGGGGGGCGTCCCCGCCCGGATGCCCGGGCTCCTCACAGACCACGTGGTCCCAGCTGACGGGCCGCGCCGACCCCGGCCGCGGCACCGGTCCCCATCACACGTCCTCTGTCTGCGTCCACGCGGCCAGCAAAACGCGCTTTCGTGAAGACAGGGCGGCCACAGGGGACGTGGGCGTGCCACGCGTGCCCCGGGAAAAACTACACGGATGTCTGATTTCGGACGTGACGAGCAGAGCAACACGGGCCGGCGTTGTTTCGGGGCGACAGAATCGGGGGGGTTCCTTTCTCTTCCTCTACACAGCATGTATCACTTTTATAATAAAGCATGTGAAACAACCTTCCACTGCCTGTCGGAGGCTGTGTGGGGCGGGGGCTGCGTTTCTCTTCGGTGACGGTCTCGGGAAGGTGGCGCTGGGCAGGAGGCGGCGGAGAGGGGGCCGGGGGCGTGGGCGGGGGGGGGAGCCCCGCTCGTCCGGAGAACCTGAGCTCTGTGTCTGCGTCTCCTTCCTCTTCCTGCGGACCCCTCACGGTGGGTCTCCCCCGCGATGCCCGTTGGCAGGAAGCCACGCTGCAGCGGGTCCCCCGTGGGGACCGCGGACTCGTCCTGCCCTGCCCTGTCCCCAGCCACGGGGACCCGCAGGACGCGACCTCGGAGACGTGCCACCCCGGCAGGCTGGGGACGTGCCCAGCCGCTTCCCCGGGGTTCGAGGGTGTCCCGGGAGAGGCCTCATCTCCTGGGGACCCTAACGCGCTTCCCTCCACGGCGTTCTCGCGGTCAGGACGCCACGGCGTCCCTGCGTGGGTGGTCTCCGTGGCCTCCAGCAGACACCACGCAGCCCCACAGTCAGGCTGCACACTCACCTTGGGCTGCGATCCCCGCGACCACGGGGCCACTGGGGCTTACGTCATGCCGGGCTACGTGGTTTGGAGCCAGAGTCTGAGGGTTAGCCGTTCGTGTGTCTTCTGTGGTGACCTTTCCGTTCACATTCTCCTGCCCGTTTTTACAGGACTGGGGCACGTCTGCTGATAAATCACAGCATGGTGGCCTACTCGACGTTCTTTACACTTACAGTTTTACCATACTAATTTAAAAATAAAACTAAAATACAGATAAGCAGCCCTGGCTGGTGTGGCTCAGTGGATTGCGTGCTGGCCTTCGAACCAAAGGATCGCTGGTTCGATTCCCAGCCAGGGCACTCGCCTGGGTTGCAGGCCAGGTCCCCAGTAGGGGGTGTTCGAGAGGCCACCACACATGGATGTTTCTCTCCCTCTCTTTCTCCCTCCCTTCCTCTCTCTAAAGATAAATAAAATCTTTTTTAAAAAATGTATAGATACATACCAAAAATCCAGAAATATATACCAAATGTGCTACATCCGTCACCCGTAGAAAGGGTTATAGGATTGGGGGCGGGCAGTGAGGACAAAAGCAAACTTCCATTTTCACTGTTTGTTTCCGTATTGTTTGGGTTTGCATGCTCAGGAGGAGCATGGATTTTTGCCTGTGCACATCAGGGGTACGTGAAAACAGTGTGATTCGATTAAAGAATACAAATACACATACTTGAAATGCCACCTTGATTCTGTCAAGTTCGTGGGTTCTCAGGTGATCTTTTTTAAAATTTTTTTTATTTTAATTGTGCTTGCAGTACAATTTTCTATCTTTTACTCCCATCCCAACCCACCCACCCAGCCCTCCCCTGGTTCTCAGATGATCTTAATGATCTTGCTCATCTGTACTTTTGTTTTAACACCAATGGGTGGTTGCCTCTCGTAATTGTAATTGTAATTAACAATGGACGGCGGGGCTCATGTCTTGGGCATTCCTTTTTGAGGGTTGTATAATATTCCACACCACGTCTGGCTGCCCATTTCTTAACACTGTGGTCAACCCTGGGCACTTTTCGTTTTTGCCGGTCTGATTACAGAGGGCAATGTTCCCGTTCTCTACCCAGCACGAATTTCCCCCAATTCTTATAACAGTGGCTGATTTCGCAAAATAGCTCCCCTCCCCCTCAGTCTGTGTGGGTGGGTGGGCTGACTTGGTCCCTGATTCCAGAGGGGACACGTGCCCCCGGTGGGCCGTGTGGGGGCCGTTGCCCTGGAGTTCACGCCCGGAGCAGAGGGAGCAGGGTCCTGCACCCCAGAGGCGCTGCCCAGATGGCCCCTCCCCGAACCCGCCCTGTGTTCTGTGGTTTCTGAGGTCCACCAACTTCCCCTTGGACTTGTCCACTTAGATCTGATAGGCGCCGCTGTAGTGGCACCCGGGCTTGATACCTCTTGTAGGAGAGATCTTCGACAGACTTATTGTTCCTGCCACTATTGGTCCGATCAGGCTGTTCAATCCCTTTTGGAGCCGATCTGGAGAAACTTGACTCTCCCAGGCAGTCACCACCCCGTGTGAGTTGCAGCACAGCCGGGTGCCGTGTTTCCTCCCATTTCGGACGCCGCCGCCAGTGTCCGCACTCAGGCCCCCTCTTGAACCCGGACCTGGGGCCCCTCGTATCAGTGAGGGCGACTTCGGACGGCAATAACAGGAAGCCGGGATTCAATGGGCTCGAGCGACAAGGAAACCCGTTATCTCACAGGACGGCAAGTCCAGAGACAGGGTGTCCCGAGCCGCTCCGGGTGTGGCCCTTCCATCGGGGTGGAAGATGCGTCACCGCCCGAGAGACAGGGGACGCGGGGAACGGTGGCCTCTCCTGCCTGTCTCCTCCTTGGGAGCGAGGACACCTGTCCCCCCCCCACCATGTCCTATCGGTCAGACCTGGGCCGCCCGCCCCCCCAAGTCAGCCCCCAGACACGGGAGTGAGATGACCCACCTCCTGTCGCTTAGCTGAACCCTTCCCAGCGGAGCGATCACTGGGGCCCCGGTCCCCACGGTCCCCACAGTCCCCATGGCCACCACATCTGTCTGTCTTAACCGAGCTTGCCGACGGTCCGCCTGCCTCACCGTCTGGTCTCGGCTTTTGGCTCGACCAGCCAGCCCCTGCCCTTTGCTTGTCCCTGAGGTCGCCCTTCTTTCGCTCGGTTGGGACTGACTGCCTGGCCCACTGATCTCCCACTGATGTCCCAGCTGGTCTCACACAGAGTCACCAAAGGCTGCCACCTTTCCTCTCGCTGCTGTGCTGGTCACACCCGTCAGATGTCTGGATGTGTGCTCTTGCCACTATTGGCTGCCGAATAATCTCTAGCTTTGGTTTTATTTTCCTCAGAACTCCAGGTGTAGTTAGAGTGACTTCCTTGGTTTACCTCCACTGTCGTTTTCTTTGAGGTCTTTCAGGGCCCTTGGGAAGACCATGCTTTCCCTCGGTTTTCAGGAAAACTTTCCTCTCCGTTCAGGTAAGTCTGCGTGGTGTCACCGGACCCAAGGCTGCAACCAGAAGTAGCTGCTTCTTGCTCGTCCCTCGCTCGCTCTCAGCCCTGTTCTCAGGGGCATTTTCCCAGCAGTTTTAACTGTGCCGTCTGCTCACTGACCGCCATGTTTCGGTTTTTCCGTGTCAGCTGTCACCCACCCGTTTCGCGCTGTGGGGTCCCAGCACTGGCCGAGCGGCAGCAGGCCCACACCCTCCCCTCCTCCTCTCCCGGGGCGGCCGCCGGGCGGCCTTGAGGTCTTCTGGCCGGTGCTCCCCGCCGAGACCCTGCTCCCTGATCTCGCTTCCTTCCCCCCAAAAGCTGCTTTCCTTCTAGAGGTGATAACTGCTTCATCTTGTCCTTTGTTTAGTTTTCTGTGTGCCTATTTTTAGTTTTAACCAGAGCCTTCAAAAACATTCTGAAACAGCTTAATACTATTTCCCATGGGGTCAAATGACCAAGCAGTTTTTCCATTTCTCTCTTTCTCTTTCTCTCTTCCTTCCTTCCTCTTTCTTTCTTCCTTTCTTCCTCCCCCCCTCCTCTCTCTTTCTCTCTCTGTCTCTCTCAGCAAGAAGCCCTGCCCCAAGAAGCCCTGGGATTCTCCGTCCTTTGACACGAATGTGGATTGTTGCAGCCGCTCTGCGCCTGCAAGCCACTGTCTGGGACTTCCCTTCATCTGTCTTTCGAGTTAAATCCCCTTTTCCCTGAATCTTACACCTTTCGATTTCTTGATTTACTTCCCTGCCTGGCTGGGGCGTGCCTTCCAGGCATCCTGAGAAAGGGCGGCTGGTGACAGGGTGCAAATGTCCTCGGTGCCCCCCCTGTCATCACTCCACTCACCTCGGGCCACCTGTACCTGCTGGCTGGCTCGGTTTCCCCTGAGAAGTGAACTACAGGGCTGGGCAGAGCAGCCACCTGGAAACACCTGTGTCCCCTGGGTGGGGGAAAGGCCCCCAAAGGCTGGCTCTCCAGCTGAGCCCTCATTTTCAGAACCATTCCTGACCCACCTCTCGCATTGCCCTCTGACCCCCCTAGTTCCCGAACCTTCCCGGGGATCTTCCAGGGGGAGTGTCTTGCTTCTCATCAGCAGTCCCTCCTTAGGGACGCAAACTCAGTTCCCTGTAACTGAGTTTTCTGTGACACATGACCCCGTTCTTGTGCAGATAGTAAATAAAATGTTGGTCAGTGGTCGACTCCCAGAGAGACTCCTTTATCTCTTGTTCTGCTTGTCCTAATCAGACCTGTCAGAGATCTGTTTTACTGCTCTTTTTGCAAAATTACCTTCGGTTTTCTGGTCAGGCCTATCTTACTTGCTTTCTCGTGTGTACACTGTGCTCTCTTTTATACTCTTAATAATCTTTAGCCCTAACTAATATCCTCTTTCTTATTTCTGATACTTTTGTATTTTTAAGGATTTTGTTTATTTATTTCTTTTAGAGGGGGAAGGAAGGAGAAAGAGAGGGAGAGAAACATCCATGTGTGGTTGCCTCTCATGCGCTCCCAACTGGGGACCTGGCCCGCAACCCAGGCACGTGCCCTGACTGGGAATCGAACCGGCGACCCTTTGGTTCACAGGCCGGCACTCAGTCCACTGAGCCACTCCAGCTGGGGTCTTTTGTGTTTTTTAACACCAAGAAATATGTATAGCTTGAAAGTCATCTGAGATATCTCCTCAACAGTTCCCCTGTTTTCTGTGCTCCTGTGTCCCTGGAAGGAAATATTCCCTGTTTCTCTTCTGTTTCCGAGGAAAGTGCAGTCCCATCTGAGCATGTAAACCGTGCAGACATGCACACCGACAGGAGCACCTCTCATCAGACACCAGGCTGCCAGCTGATGGTTCTCCCACCTCCAGGGGACTCGCCGTCCGAGAGGGACCGTGCTCCGGGCACCGAGGCTGGCTTTGGGTGCCAGGGCAAGTCCTCCTGGATCTTTCTAGAAGGTGTGTAGTTCCCCACTTGGCATTTCAGCCCGTGACCCATTTTTGGTGCATGTTCTGTGGGTCACAATGAGATGTGGGTGGGCCCGGGGCTGCTGGGTCACTGCAGGGCCCTCTGCCTGCCACACCCCCACGCTCAGCCGCCTGGGCTCCACGGGGCCACCTGCCCCAACGTGCATGCCCCTCGATAATGGAAACTTTGCCATAAAGGCTTATTTTAGACGGCAAGACACTCACCCCCTGGGGCAACAGGGCTCGCACGCCTGCTCTCGGCTGCGGTTTCGCAGCTGGAGGGCCAAGGCGGACCCCCGCCTTCCCGCAGGACCGCTGCCCCCCCCCCCCCCCCCCCCCCGCTTCTGAGGTCTCAGGTGTCACCTCCTGCAACCCCTGGGGGCCTGGCGGGATGGTGGTGGGTGGGGAGCGGAGGGCCGTCTCCGTGGGTGGAGCCACCGCCGCAGGGCAGACAGTGAGGGGCCAAGCAGGGGCCTGTGAGCTGGAGCAGACGCTGTTGCCTCCAGGTTCCCCCCCCCCGCCCCCCCCCTGTCCCTGGGCCTCCCTGGGTTTCTCCAGCTCCCGGTGCCTCCCGGCTCCGGCGCCTCAGAGTCAGGGCCTCGGGCTGAGCCTGTGCCCGGGCCCCTGTCTGCTTTCCCGGGGACCTTCTCCGCACCGCACTCTGATGGCCGCCGTCACCCGCCTCGTTGGGGGGCTGCAGGCCGAGCTGAGACGTGTGTCTGAAGGGCCCAGGGCCAGGTCTGCGTGGCCTCGGGGCAGCCGGAGCCCGGAGGGAGGGGCCGCTGGTGTTCGACTCGGTGCCACGTCCGTCATCTTGCTCCCGTGTGCCGCCGTGGCACCGTCACTGGGAACGTGGAAGGCGTGGGACGGGACACGGGGGGCCGGAACGCCCCCTGCCCTCGCAGGGGTCTCTGTGCAGCGTTCGGGCATCTCCCCGCCCCCGTCCGCGGCGGTTTCGCCAGCGAAGGGCATCGCTGCTGCCTTTCTCCGAGTGTGCGGCCGGACGGCCGGGCGAGGGTCAGACCGCAGCGGGCCTGGAGGCTCGCTGGGCCCCGGGGCGGGAGTCTGGGGTCTCGGGGAGCACAGTCCCCCCCAGCCGAGGGATGGGAGCCAATCAGGGTTGAGAACGGGCCGCAGATGCAGGAGAGGAGACAGTTGGGCTCGCTTCCTCTTTTCTAATTCGGGAGGTTTCGTGTTGATGAAAATCGGGGTGTCGGCTGCTGCAGAGACCCTCACATGGTGGCCATGGCGCTGGGCGGCATCCTCGGGGCCTGCTCTCCGCCTCCCGTCCTGTGGGTGCTGCTGGGTGAGTAGCAGACACGCTGGGACACTGCAGGTTGGGGGAGGGGGTGCAGGGCCTGACCGAGGAGGACCCGGGGGGGGAATGGGGACAACGTGGGCCTCTGAAGACCTGGCATTCAAGGGGATGTGAAGGGTGTGCACAAGGAATTTGTTTTTAATTCTCTTTTCCGTTTATTTATTCTAGAGGGGGAGGGAGGGAGAGAAACATGGGTGGGCTGCCTCTCGCACACGCCCCCGTCGGGGGCCACACTCCCAGCCCAGGCACGTGCCCTGACCGGGAACTGGCCGGCACCTTTCACTTGCGGGAGGACGCACAGCCCCCGGGGCCACCCCGGCGGTCGGGGCGAAACCAGGAAGTCCGTGTGCAGGGCCGAGGGCTCCTTCCGAGCACAGACACCGTCCAGCCTGGCCGTCCCCGCCCCTCGGCCACACTGCCCTCCCCAGTGGCGTGTCACCTCTGCTCTTCCTGCGGGTGTCTCCGGCACCTCCGCCCCCACGTCCTCACGGCCACTCGGGGCTCACGGTCCGGCCGCTGCAGGGTCGCCCTGGCCCAGGCGGCGACGCCTGTGCTGATGATGGGCCTTCCCGCAGTTTTTAGCTCCTGCCCCGCCGGGCCTGACCGCTGCCGTCCCTTGTCCCCCAGTCCCCGGCCCCGGCCCCCACACCCCACCCCGCCTTTGCCGTCCACCTGCCGCTCCGCCCCTTTCGGCGGGGTTCCCGCCCTTCCCTGGAAGCCCAACTCTTTCCTGCGCTGCTTCCTCGCTCCCTGCGGTCCTTTCCACACTCGGCCGCCCCCGGGAGCTGACTTGCAGGTGCCGTCTCCACCGCCACACCTGTGCCGCGGAGTCCTCAGCCCCGCCTGCACCCCGCTGGCTGCTGCGTTTGGGCTTTGCATTCCGACGCCCAGCCTTGCACAAGGCGCGCCCTCTGCACGCCGCCCGGGACCGCAGCACCCGCTGGCGCCCTCCGTCCCACCTTGTGTGCGGCCGCCCAGCCTCACGCTCGGGGGACAGGCCGGCCCCCCTCTGCTGGGGCCCTAAAGACGGTCAGCCATCAGGTTTGGCTGACAAGGGTCACCTCTTGCGCTGCCCCGGGGCTGGCCAGCGACCTCCCAGCCGACCGCCCTGTCTCGGCCTTGTGTCCTCGAAGCTCTCTCTGCCCGCGGCCCACCCACTCTCCTTCTCGTGACACCAGGGCCCCTAGCCAGCCTGGCCGGTGACCTCCGTGGCCTTGGCCGTCCCTGAGCCCAGCAGGCGATGCCCCGGGAAACCCCAGCAGCCGGGGTTCAGGCAGTCCCCTGCCAGACTCCCTCACCTGTCCCCAAACTCTGCTCGCCGGCCCCCTCTGCCCAAGTGGGTGTCTCACGGCCCCGTTCCCCTCTCGCGACCACACTCCCAGCATCGCCAACCCCTCAGCCTTGGTGGCGCCTTCGCCAGGACACTGTCATCGAACCCCCCCACCCCTCGGCCGCCCGGCCCTCTTTCCTGTGCCTCCTCGTGCAGAGGCGGTGTGTCCACCGGCCCGTGCTGTCCGCCAAACTCGGTTCTTGGCGGGCAAGAGGGGGCCTTTTTGTTTTGTCTTTCAACCTGGTCCCGCCCACACTGGAATGCTCAGCACCCGCGCTGTCCCCGCACGGCAGTGCCGCGGACCCTTCTGCCGGGGGCACAGAGACAGGGCCGGGTGTCCCGGGTGTCCCGGGTGTCTGGGTGTGGCCCGTCTTTGCAGGACCGTTGTCACTCCTCCACTCCTCGTGCCTTGGGGTTGGGCCGCCTTACTCACGAGGCGAGGGAAAGCGCCTGGTGGCCCGAGCAGGTCTTACGTTGAAAAAGGAGAAGAGGCGGGGTCCCGAGGAGCAGGAACTGAGAAGGGGCCGCCGGGGCCAGAGCGGGGAGAGGATGTGGCACCTGGGCTGGTGTGGTGAGAAGCAGGAAGTGGGGAGGGGGCCCCCGCAGAGGGAAGTAACAGAGTCGGGGGGAGCTCGTGGGGCCTTCGGGAGGGGAGAGGCCGGAGGGGAGAAGCCCGGGGGGGGGGGGGGGGGGCGGGGAAGGACGGGGCGAGGAGTGAGCGCGTGGCCTCGGCCAGAGGGGGAGGGAGGGCCGAGGCGTCGAGGAGCAGGAGCGAGGAGGAGCGGGGAGAGGTCCAGGTGGGGTTTGGGGCCCGGTGGCGCAGGTGTGGCGGTGAAATGGAACTGCCTTGCATGGGGGGGGGGGGTCGCCCGTGGAGCTCAGAGGCGGGCGAGCAGGTCTGGGGAGAAATCCGTGGCTCTGGCCCTCGGCCCGGGAACAAAGAGAGCGTCACTGCCTGGTCACGGGACTGGGAGCAGGGGTCAGGGTGGAGAAGACCGTGGGAGCAGGGACGAGGACGTCGGGGCAGAGGTGGCTGAAGAGGGAGGACCTACGGGTGGGAGCAGGGACGGAGGAGACGCAGCTGGGAGCCGAGAGCTGCTGGGGGTGTGGCAGTTGGGGGCCGGGGGCCCAGTGAGTCTGGGGACAACGAGGTTTCGGAGGACAGTCGCCAAGGAGGGCCGGGCGGGGGCCAAGGCAGACCGTGTGGGAGCGGTGTGGCGGGAAGAGCACCGGCTCCAGGCGCAGGCCAGCCCGGCTGTCCCGGCCCATTCCCAGCCCGTTCCCGGACCCTTTAAACCTTGGGCCAGCTCGTCGCGTGTCCCAAGCCTGTTCCCTAAAGACCCACAAACGGGGGGTGCATCAAGCACCCCGAAACCTTGCGGCGGTAAAACGAGCGCATGTGCGGAAGGGCCCGGCCTGTCAGGGTTTGAACGGACCCCCCCCCCCCGTCCTGTGTCTGCCGGCTCTGGGGCCGCCTGGTTTCCCGTGCCCACAGCAGCCGGAGGTCACGCCGGTGGGTCCGTGTCCTGCCAGTCTCCCCCAAACCGCTGAGTGCCCCCGAGTTCCCGGCAGCCTGGAAACACATCAAGGACGCTCGGAGGGACCCATGGGGGTCTGCTGATGAAAAGGTTTCGGGGTCCTCCTATTCTCACTCTAGAAAGGGGGGTCCCCCAGAAGCAGGAGGAACCCCTCTCCTGTCCCCTCTCTCCAAGTCACAGCGTCACTGTCTGGGCCGGCGCCCTCCTCCGCGGCCAGCTTTGAGCCCCTGCAGTGCGAAGGGCCGGCCAGCACCCGGGACAGCGGCTGCCACGCTGGGCGGCACCTGACTGGCTCCAGGGAGGTGGACTTCCAGGCCAAGAGCTACGTGTTCAGCCGGCCCTTCCACCTGGTCGTGTCCTACGGTGAGGCCCCGACCGGTGCGGGCCCGCTGTCCTGCCCGCAGCCCCTAGCGCAGGCCCACCCCCCCCCCGGAAACCGGCACGGATGGCGCACCGCCTCCCACATCTTGAGCCCACAGACCAGGGCGCCCGCAGGCCTAGGCCCTAGAGATGTCGTTGGGGTGGGGGATCCCGGGGCCCCCAGGGGAAGTTCCGGGGTCTGCGGTGGGCGGTGCTGGGGGGCTCCCACGGCAGGCAGTGGGGGACACTCAGCTCCCGCTCTGGGTCGCAGACTGGCTGATTCTGCAAGGCCCAGCCACCCCCCTGTTTGAGGGGGACCCGGTGGCTCTGCGCTGCCAGGCCTGGCAGGACTGGCCCCTGGCCCAGGTCACCTTCTACCGCGACGGCTCGGCCCTGGGCCCGCCGGGGCCTCGCCGGGAGTTCTCCATCGCCGCGGCGCGGAGGGCGGACAGCGGGCACTACCACTGCAGCGCGGTCTTGAGGAGCCCTGGCCCCGGGCGCCCGGAGACAGCGTCCTCCTTGGTGGTCGCGGTCCAGGGTGAGAGCGCGGGCGCGTCCTTGTGGCAGAGCAGGGGGCGGGGGGGGGGGGGCGACAGAGAGACTGACCGCCTCTCCGTGGAGGGGCAGGCCTGCTGCCGGCCGGCGGAGCCTTTTCCGGTCCCTGGGCCCCAGGCATCCAGGGTCCGAGACGGGGCGTCCGGAGCGTTGTCAGAGGCACCCGTGTCGCTGGGTCCGCTCTGCCCTGGGCGCGGGAAGATGGGGGACACGGGAGGGTGGGGGACGCGGGAGGGTGGGGGGCCGCGCACCCGGTGCCCGTGGAGACTCCCGTGCAGCGCGAGCCTCGGAGGCCTGAGCCCCGCCTTCCCGCCTGTCTCCCCAGAACTGTTTCCAGCCCCCGTGCTCCGGGCCGCACCCTCGGCCCAGCCCCGGGAGGGAGCCCCGCTGACCCTGAGCTGCCGGACCAAGCTGGCGCCGCAGAGGTCGGCCGCCCGCCTGCTCTTCTCCTTCTACAAGGACGGCCGGGCCGTGCGCGGCCGGGGCGCCTCCCCGGAGCTTCAGGTGCCTGCGGCCGCGGCGGGCCACGCCGGGGCCTACTGGTGCGAGGCTGCCACCGAGGACGGGCAAGTGTGGAAACGCAGCCCCAAGCTGGAGGTCAGGGTGCAGGGTGAGTGGGCGAGCCAGCTCGTGTGGGAGAACGGGGGTGGGGTGGGGGGGGTGGCGTGAGCAGATTCCCAGAGCACACAGAGGAGCCAGGGGTCCGGGCAGGAGGGACTTCCCCCTCGGACCACGGAGACCCCACACGACCCCGGAGGGGGGGGGGGCGGCCGCCGCCCTCAGGCCTGCCGCTCCCGATGCGCAGCCTGCGCCCTGGCGGGTGGTCAGTGTCCACACGGGGACAAGGCGTCCGGGCCCAGGCCCAAGCCGGGAGCCCCGCTGAGGAGGCTGATCCTGACCTGAAATGCACCCAGGGGAGCTGTCCAGGGCAGTGAGGGGACCGGAGGCCGAGTCGTGAGAGGAGAAGCAGCAGCAGGGACCCGGGAGGGGCTCATCCTGAAGGGGAGGTGGCTCGGGGGCCTCCAGAGCACCCCCAAATGTGCAGCATGAGGAAGTGCGTGGATGGCACACCCCGAGTGGGGGAGCACTCCTGCCCTGCCAAGGGGCCTAGCTGAGGGCTCGGGAGGGACCTGAGGGGCTTCACGGCTCTGCCACGCTGGGCCCCAGACAGGAGCTGAGGGCGGGGCCCGGGAGCCAGGCTTCCGTGGGCACAGGTGTGTGTGTCTCCCATCCCGCCCAGGTCCCTCGAGCTCTGGGGTGCCGCCCACCTTGAGCCCGGCTCCTCCAAAACCCTGGGCTCCAGGGCCGCCAGCTGCCAAGCCCTCGGGGCCGCTGCCCCCACCGCCCGGCCCTCCGCCCAAGGGTGCCGGCCTGCCCTCTCCTCTGCAGGCACCTGACCCCCACCTGCACCACCAGATGGGGGTCCTCCTCAAACAAATGCAGGACGTGAGAGCGCTCCTTGGCCACCTGGTCTTGGAGCTGAGGGACTTGTCCAGCCACCTGAAGCCGGAGACCAGGAAGGGCCCTGCCAAACGCCAGTGAACCTTTCGCCTGTGGTGTTGCTCTGCCCCCAATAAACCGCACTCTCCTCCCTCTCTGACCCGTCCACACGCTGCACGGAGGGGTCCCCGGGGTGTCGGAGCCCTGCTCCAGCGCTGGGGGTGGGTGAGTGCCGGTGACCTTGCACCACGGGCCGGCGGAGGTGAGCCGACCTGGTGCCCTCCCGCTGCCCTGGCCCCGGGTCTGGTGCCGGGAGAGAAGCAGCGAGACGTTTCCCCGCCCGCCCAGGGGTGTTGGGACTGTCTGGAGACGTCTGGGTTGTGAGCTGTTGGGACTGTCTGGAGACGTCTGGGTTGTGAGCTGTTCCGGGGCGGGGTGCCACTGTCGTCTACCGAGGAGAACACGGGGGTGCTGCCGACACCCTGTGGTGCACAGAGCAGCCCCCACCACAAAGGATCCTCTGGCCCCAAACGTCCACGGTGCCCGGGGCGGAAACCCCGGCCTGGCAGAAGCTTGGTGTCCGACTGCGGGGGTGGGGGGCGCTTTGCCTCTTCCACTCCCTCCCTCCATGGCAGCCTCGCGCAGCAAACGCTGATTAATGACACGCAGGCCTGCGGCGGCTCTGCTGCTGCCCGAGGTCACCCTCCGTCAGGCCCACACACGAGTCAGCGTCTCTGCCCAGGGATCGGTTGAACGCACCCCCGCCCGACCCGCCTGCCCGAGGTGCAGCAGGGTCCGGAGATCCCCCCCCCCCCCCGCAGGCTCCCCTGGATTTGGAAGTCTGGGCGAGCCCACTGTGCCGGAGCAGCGGCGGCTTGTTGGACCGACTTGGTCCCTGAGCTGATTGTCTTTGAAAACACACTCGAATCTCTCTGGGGCCGCGCTAACCCCCCCCCCCCCCCCCCCCCCCCCCCCCCCCCCGTGCTCGGCTGGGGCGAGCCACTCCCAGGCAGCGGGAGCCGGCCAGCCGGGCCCCACAGCGGCCTCTGGTCGGAGAGGCGGCGTGCGGTTCTGTGGGGACGGCAGCCCACGCGCCCCACATCCCGGGCGGTGCTGCCTGCTTCCTCTTTCCTTGCGCAGATTCCTCTGTGCCCGCGGTGACCCTCGGTGACTGACGACAGATGTGTCTGCCGGGACGAGCCACCGGGAAACCAGGGCATGGGCCCTGGCCCGGTGCGTGGGCGGGCTGGAGCGTCACCCCGCGCCCCCACACGCCAAGGGGGGTGGGTTCCGGCCCCGGTCGGGCAGGGCACACGCAGGCATCAACCGACGAGGCATCACCAAGCAGACGACAAATCCGTGCTTCTCTCTCTTCTTCTCTCCCTCCTCGCTCTCCAAAATCAATAAAAAAAAAAAAAAAACCCAAACCACCGAGGGAATGGCATCCCACTGGATGTTTAGGTGCGAGTTTTAGGAAGGGACATCTGGGAGGCCTGTGACCCGGTGCCCGCCGCACGTGAGCTGGAAGGAAGCCAGGAATTCAGACTTGGTGGGGCGGGGCGGGGGGGTTCGAGCCGGACTCTGAGCTCTGTGTGTGGTGAGCCCGGTGGGTGCGCCTGGGGGTCTCCAGGGACGGCTGTGCGCTCTGTGAATGTGGGGCGTGGCCCGAGGTGTCCTGGAATCTGGCCAAGAGGCTGAGCTCGGAGCGACAAGGAGAAGCCCGACGAGCGTCACCTGGTGTGGGCGAGGGCCACGCTGCCCGCTGTCCCGTTCTCGTCACAGACGAGGGGTCTGGTCAGGGGCCAGGCCGGAGCCGTGGGGCGGGGGGGGGGGGGGGGGGGGGCTGGCTGCGGGGAGCCCAGGCCGGCAGGCCAGGGACGAGGAGGCGGTGCAGCCCCAGAGCGGGCGGTCCCCGGTCCCCGCTCCCAAGCACCCTGCTCTTCCCTCCCTCCCAGCCCCGGGCCCCTGATCAGGTGCCGCCCGCCCACCAGCTTCCCAGACTCTGGGACGCCATCCCTCTCCCAGCAAAAGCTGCTCTCGGCCCAGGGTCGGAGGTGGCCCCCAGAACCGAAACGACGGGTCCCATTTCCCCAGGAGGCCTTTGCACGGGTGGCGAGGGAGGGCTGGCGCCTTGGGAGACGCCCTGCGGGAGTTCTCAGAGCGCAGCAGCCCCGGGCGTCCCCAGGCCGGAGGGCGGGGACGGCCCTCCACCGAGTGCACGGGCCTGGCGGTCTCCTCTGAGCCAGGGTTCCCGGGGCGGCGGTGCCCGAGCTGGACAGCCGAGGGTGGGGACAGGACCCAGCCCCCGCAGACACACTATCGGGCTGGAAAACTCATTAACTATTTACCCGGGGACACGGGCTCGCCGTTGCTCAGGGCGGATCACGTGGCCCAGAAAGCCGGGAGGTCGCCGGCGCAGCGTCTCTGAGGGGCCGGAGTAGGGGCGTCTGTGCGGAAGGTAAGGGGCGCCCCGCGGGCGTGGCCGGGGCGGGGGTGCGGGGTGAGCGGGAGGAGGAGGAAGGAGGCCCCCGTGGGTGCGGGGCCACGGGGCGAGGCGACTGCGGCGTGGGGGAAGACGAGTTTCTGGCTGCGGAGGGTTCGGGCCCAGGAAGGAAGAGAGTGGGGGGACTCTCAGGGTCGCAGGAAGGGGGGGGGGGGGAGACTTGTTACATTCCGTCCCTGAGGGAGGGAGGGAGGTCGGCCCCGCGAAGCCGCACACCGGGGTCTGTCCCCGGGGTCTGCGGGCCAGGAGGCTGTGTCTTCCCCAGCGGAGGCTCTGGGGCTGGCTGGACGGCGGGTGGCAGGGTCGCCTGCCGGTGCCGGGGCTGCCCTGAGGTGCGAGGGTGCCCTTGCGGGGGTGGGGGCGGCGGCGGGGCACCTGAGGGCTGGCACCTGTGCAGCCTGGCTCCTGCTCCCCCCAGCCCCCCGGCAGCGGACAGACCGCTGGAGCTCCGGGCTCTGCTCGGCCCCTTCTCTGCCGCCCCCCCGCCCCCCCCAGGCAGCCTCCCCACCCTGGTGCAGCGGCTGCAGGCAGACCGGCCATGTGGGCGCTGGCAGCCCTCCTGCTCCTGGGTGAGTCCACGACGGGCAGGGGACCAGGTGTGCACACGTGTGCACACGTGTGTGTGTGCACCGGGGACACGCCATCCCCGACTCCAGACACCTCACTGTCTCGGAGGGACGGGGGTGGGGGGGCGCCTCCTCCGAGCTGGGGGGGCCGAGGCCGAAGAAAAGCAGGACTGGGTCCCTGCCGAGTCTTTCCTGCGGTCAGGGCGGCGCCTCCTCCCTCCAACCTCCCTCCAGCACCTCCCCTCCCTCCTCCTTCCATCCCTGTTCGCAGCAGCTCCCAGCAGTGGGCAAGCCGGTGAGTGAGTCCCCAGCCTCCTTCACCCCAAGTTCCGACACCTCTCCCTGAGCCCCAGAGTGACCTGCCTGGGCCCTGCCCCCTGCCCCCCGCCCCTTGGCTGCTCTGGGAGGGTGCCTTTCCCCATGGCCACCATCCCTGTGACTCAGCTCGCCTGCAGGCACTTATACACGGGTGTTGGTGTCACCGGGGGAGGAATTGGGGGACTGGCTCTCAGTAGCTCCATGTGGTCACTCTCCTGGGGGGAAGGGCCAGCGATGTGGGCCGGCTCCTGGAAGCTGGGGTTTCCCGAGACTTCCCGGGGAACAGAGCACAGCTTCAGGGGCCTCACGGTGGCCTTCGTCCCTGCGCGGCCCCTCCCACACGCTCCCAGCTGCTCTGGAGAAGCCCACGCTGTCCCTGCAGCCGCCCTGGACCACCATCTTCAAGGGGGAGCGGGTGACGCTGCGGTGTGACGGGCACCACCCCCTGGTCGTGGAGCTCCGGCCGGTCAGCACCCTCTGGTACCTGGGCCACCTGCTGCTGCCCTCCCACGGGAGGAGCTTGGAGGTGCAGACCCCCGGGGTGTACCGGTGCCAGACCCGGGGGGCGCCGGTCAGCGACCCGGTCCACCTCTCTGTGTCCAATGGTGAGAGTCTGTGCAGGGGGCGGGGGGTGGGGGCAGCACGCGGCTCCTCTGGTGAGGCTGGCGGTCCTGTCCGAGGGGACGCCGGGCCACGCCCATCGGGGCGGGAAAGGGGGGCTGCCTTGAGTCTCCGGAGAAGGGGGTGCCTGACACTATGTGAGAGACGCAGGGAAGCCTGCCCGTCCCTCAGGTCCCCTCACCCTCCCGCCACACAGGGGGGCAGAAGGACAGTTTATGAGACTCGGGCCGACGGTCCGGAGAGCAGAGGCCCTCAGGGCCCAGGACGCTGGTCAGAGAACCGGGCGGGGGCGGGGCGGACAGAGCAAAGCAGGCCCAGGGTCCCTGGCGGGCGGCGCGGCTGCAGGGTCACTCCGGGCTGACAGGCCTCTCTCTGTGCCTGCCACCGGTGAGCAGGGCCAGCGTCCCCGCCCCCGCCCCCCGGCACCGGGTGCTGTGAGGACCGGAGAAGGGCCACAGGTTGTGGGAGCAGAAAGGCAGCGGGCGGCCAGAGCACTTGGTCAGAACTCCATTCCAAACCCGCCCACGTGGGTGCCCAGGGGTCAGCGGAGAGCCTGGCCCGGGGACCTTTGCAGGACAAGAGGAACAGAAGCTGTGTTCATCGGGGCCCCGGGTTGGCTACTTGCAGGGAATAGTGGGTCCCCGGGCCCCGTGGGCCACAGCCGTGCCCACAGCTTAACGACCACCACTCAGTGCAAAGAGCAGCCCCGGCACACCCCTCCCACCCACACGTGGCAGTTCTTGGAAACTGTGGTGAGTGTGGGCGCGGCGCCAGCCGGGACCCACCACGGCCGCTGCCCGAGGAACCGAGAGTGCGTGGGGGCTGCGGCCGGTGCCCGTGGAATTCCTTCTCCGTTCAGGACACCTGCCGTGCGCCCCCCCTTCCCAGCTGTGTCGGCGTTGGGGGACACGGGGTGCGGTGGGAGGCGCCCGGGGCCACCGGGGGGTCACAGAGCCCTCCGCCCGAGGTGGGGTCGATGGGGTCGAGGACCACGTGGGCCTGGACGACACGGGGGGGGGGGCGGCAGCAGGTGCACGGCCCTGGGCTCTGAGCGGGGCCGGTTTCCCCAGGGCTCACCTGCACCGGGAGTGGCCGGGGTTGGGGGTGGAGGTAAAGGGGCAGAGGGGAGGTGGGCAGAGGACAGGCCGGACGGCCCTGCACACGCGTCCTGACGAGGTTAACCTGCACTCCGGCGGCCTTTCTCTTTGAGGCTGGAGCCAAGCCTCAGGAATCGTGGCCCCCGCCCTTTCCCTGCCACTCACCTGCCGCTCAGTAGGTGGAGTGGCAGGCGCGGGGCAGAGGAGAGCAGCTGGGAGTGGGGCGGGAGGCGGGGGAGAGCCTCACCCCAGGGCCTCTGTGCTGCCTGCCACAGACTGGCTGATCCTGCAAGTGCCCTACGCCGCGGTGTTCGAGGGCGAGCCGCTGGTCCTGCGCTGCCGCGGCTGGTACGACAAGGCGGTGTACAAGCTGCACTATTACCGCGACGGCCAGGCCGTGCGCTACTTCCACGCCAGCGCCAACTACACAGTGCCGCAGGCGCGCGCCGGCGACAGCGGGCGCTACCAGTGCTCCGGCACCATGCGCATCCCCGTGGAGAGCGCGCCCATGTTCTCCTCCAAGGTGGCCGTGACCGTGCAAGGTGGGGAGACCTGGGGCGCGGGGTTGGGGGTGGGGTGCGGTCGAACCCGGGAAATGCTGGGTCGGGAACCAGGCGGGGCAAGGAGGGGCGGAGGAGGGTCGAGTGGCTGCCGGTGGCGGTTGCTCTGCTCGACCAGGTGCGCTTTCCTCTCCTGCTCCGCAGTGAAGGCGCACTTGACGCGCGGCCGGCGTGGGGACGGGTGTCCCTTCCCCCACGACTCCCCCCCCCCCCGCTCTTGCTCCTTTGGGGACCCCACCTAGGGGGCGGCGGCAATGGTGGGCATCCCTGTGGGACTCCGGGGGAGGCAGGCGCAGCCTTCTGTGGAGAGCCCGAGCTGTGTGTCCTCATGGACTCCCTGCCGCGTTTCAGGAGCCTTTCCTCCCACCCGCCCTTCGGTCTCCTGTGGGCGAGGAGCCCTAGCGGGACACCCAAGGAGAGCAGGGTCGGAGGCCGGCGACTGCGCGCCCCAGCTCCCGGAACGCTGGCTCCGGCCTCACGTGCGCGCCCTGCCCGCACTGCCTCCGCAGAGCTGTTCCCGGCGCCGGTGCTGAAGGTGGCGGGCCGCGCGGAGGCCGGCGGGGTGGTGGTGCGCTGCGAGACGCGCCTGCACCCGCGGAAGAGCGCCGTGCCGCTGCAGTTCGCCTTCTACAAGTACAGCCGCGCGGTGCGCCGCTTCGACTGGGGCGCCGAGTACAGGGTCCCCGAGTCCGAGACCGACGAGCTGGAGTCTCACTGGTGCGAGGCGGCCACAGCCTCCCGCAGCGTCCGGAAACGCAGCGCGTGGCTGCAACTGCCAGGGCGCGGTGAGTGAGCGCGCGCCCTGGGATGCGCCCCCGCCCCCCCCCGCACCCCCCGGTCTCCCTGAGCCCCTTCCGTCCCCGTCCTGCGCGTCCCCTCCACCCCGCTCCCGCCCGAGCTGCCTCCCGCTCCGGCTCTCTCCCCCCACCCCGCCCGGGCCCCCCCCCCCCCCGCGGTGTGCCTCCACAGGGCCATCTCGGGACGCGTCCACCGCCGCCCCGGGCCCGCAGGCTGCACCCTTGGCGCCTGGGAACAAGCCGCTTTCCTTCCGAAAGCCCCTGGGGTCCACGTCAGTCCCGTCGGTCATCTCCGTCCCTAACGCCACTTCAGCCGGGCGGCGGGACCCCGCGGGCAGAGGCCCCAGCGCTGCGCCAGCCGGCTGCGCGCCCCCGATGCCCACGGAGCAATCCTTTGGGGCCCTGCGATCCGACGTGGACCTGCTGCTCCGAGAAATGCGGCTGCTCAAGGGCCTTCTGAGCCGGGTGGTCCGGGACATGAGGGACCCCCGGGCCTTCCCGGAGGCGGGGGCAGCACTGGGAACGCCCACCACTCACTGGGCAGGGACCCAGGGAGCCCCGGAGACCGGCTCGGCAGGGAGCTGAGGGGCAGCCCCGTGCCCTCACCAGGCCCGCCTGCCCCTATCTCTTCTGCTTCCTGTCACCTGAGCCCTTGAAAAACCATCTGTTCGTGGCCTTTGTTTTCTGCGGTTTTTCAGAAGCACATAAAGCGTGGTAGCCACAATGGGTCTGCACGCGTGCTTGGGGGGCAACCGCCGGGCCCCCCTCTGATGGCTTCCTCCCCTGCAGCGCAGGAAGGAAGTGGGGCCCGTGTGCGTGCGCCGAAGGGCTTGTGTCTGGAGGTGAACCGGGGCTCCCTTAGCTCGTCGCGCAGCCCACCGCCTGCAGGCTTGGGCTCACTGAGGGGGCGGAGCCCTTGGGGACCTGTCGGGGCCAAGCTGTGATCTCGGTCATTTCACGCTAATCTGAGAAGACGTCCGTCCTACCTCTGATGGGTTTATGCCCCAAAAGCTCTGGGTTTGGTTTAGTTTCAGAGGCTGAGAGGCACCTGTGTGGGTCTCCCGTATGTGGTGGGGGGGGGGGGGTTACAAGGGTCAGCGCTGCGTGACCAGTGGGTGGGCACCCTATCTGCAGGGGGCAGCAGGCAGGCCCCACTCATGTCAGCCGCGAGTTACCAGTTGGAGTCACAGCTTCCAGAAATGTCTTTGAGGAAAGTTTAAGACAGATCCTCGAAATTGCTGAATTCTAGTTTTTAAGCAGCTTTTTTTTTTTTTTTTTGACTTCCGGAAGAGCCACTGCAGCACCAGCACACCTGGGCTCACAGCACACGGGCCCACCCCCCCCCCCCCCCCCCCGCCCCCCCCCGCCGCAGGGTGGCAATACTGACACCAGATGTCCACCATGGTCCCGGAGTGTCTCCCTGCGGCCCGTTCTCACGAGCCCCATCTGCCCGTTCTGGAGCCGCCGATTCCCCGCCCGGCTGGCGCTCGGCAACTCTCGTCCTTGCTGGCTCTGCGCCCTTCCTCCGAGAGCTCCCCGTCCTCCCCCTTCACTTGAACTTGATAGAGAGGCTGCCACAACCCACTTTCCCACATTTCCATGAGCGACTACACGGAAGAGCATCCACGCCCTTCACCACACTCTTCTGGGAATTGTTCTTCCCCGTGTTCTTCCCGAGTCACTGGGACGACCCGGGTGGGGGGCGGGCACCCCAGAACCACAGTGCACTGGGGTGAGCGCCCTGGGAAGCAGGCTCAGCGGTGGTGGACAAGCAAGACGCCTCCAAGTGGGGAGGTCTTCTAAGCCCGATCATCCCAGTTCTCCGCCGAACTTCCACGAGCCACGGGGAACAGGCGCTACAGCTCTCCCGTATCGGTTTACCCAGCGGTCACGCCGCCTGCAAAGGATCTCCACGCTTGACGTCTATTGTTTTTTTTTTAAGAATTTTATTTATTGATTGACTTTTAGAGAGAGGGGGAGGGAGGGAGAAAGAAAGGAAAAGAAACATCGATCAGCTGGGAGGCCTGGCCCGCAGCCCAGGTACGGGCCCTCACTGGGAATCCAGCCAGCGCCCTTTCGGTTGGCAGGCCCGGCGCTCAAGCCACGGAGCCACCCCAGCCAGGGCCTTTTTTTTCTTTCTGTTCTTACATGTTTTTTCTTTATCTTCTTTTCTTAGGTAAGTCCCTTTAACATTTCATAAAATAAGGGCTTGGTGATGATGAACTCCTTTAACTTGACCTTATCTGGGAAGCACTTTATCTGCCCTCCCATTCTAAATGAGAGCTTTGCTGGATAGAGTCATCTTGGATGTGGGTCCTTGTCTTTCATGACTTGGAATACTTCTTTCCAGCCCCTTCTTGCCTGCAAGGTCTCTTTTGAGAAATCGGCTGACAGTCTTATGGGCACTCCTTTGTAGGTGACTGTCCCCTTATCTCTTGCTGCTCCTCGAATTCTCTCCTTCATTTTTACCTTGGCTAATGTAATTATGATGTGCCTTGGTGTGTTTCTTCTTGGGTCCAACTTCTTTGGGGCTCTCTGAGCTTCCTAGATTTCCTGGAAGTCTATTTCCTTTGCCAGAATGGGGAAGTTCTCCTTTATTATTTGTTCAAATATGTGTTCAATCTGTTGCTTTTCCTCTTCCCCCTCTGGTACCCCTGTAATTCGGATGTTGGAATGTTTAAAGATGTCCTGGAGGCTCCTAAGCTTCTCCTCATTTTTTTAAATTCTTATTTCTTCATTCTTTCCTGTTTGGTTGTTTTTTTCTTCCTTCTGGTCCACTCTATTGTTTTGAGTCCCAGTTTCCTTCCCATCGCTATTGGTTCTCAATGCATCTTCCTTCATCTCTTTTATGGTAACCTGCATTTTTTCATGTAATTTGTGCCCCAAATCAACCAATTCTGTGAGCTTCCTGATCACCAGTGTTTTGAACTGTGCACCTGATAGATTGGCTATCTCTTAGTCGCTCAAAAGGATGAGCCCTGGGGCATTGCTCTGTTCTTCTGTTTGAGACATCTCTCTCTCTCTCTTTTTTTAATTTATTTTTTGGTCTAGTCACTCCTGTTATGGTGAGGGGCGGAGCCTTAGGTGTTAACCGGGGCTGGGCACCCCAGTCGCTAGATTGTGACGTTGTATGTGGGGGCAGGGGCGGCAGGGAACAATGGCGGCAGCCCCACTCTCCTGGGACCTCAGTCCCTTCCCTGGGATCCTGGGCTGCGTGCTCTGCCCTGGTCCACAATCGCAGCCTCACTGGGTCTGCCAGCTGCCGCCTGCGTACTCAGGGTCCAGCCACTGCGATCTTGGGCGCCCCAGATGCCTTACGCGCTCCCGGTTGCCCTATGCACCCACTGCTGTCTGCTCTCTGCGCTGCGACCCGCTCCCAGGTGCTCCTCTCCGCCCCTCCTACGGTCTGGATGAACGGGTCTACTTCAACTTCTTGGCCGTCCGACTTCCATTCAGATAAATTCTCTGTCAGTTCTGGGTGTTATTCTGCCTCTGAATTGTTGTTGTTCCAATCTTGGTTGTGCGTGGAGGTGCGGTGCGTCCACCTGTGCCTCCATCTTGCCGGAGTCTTTTCTTTCTGTTCTTAATGATGCGTGTGCACCCTGGCTCAGCTAACACCGGAGGGGAGAGCGTGGGTGCCGTCCACGGGAGTCTTTTCAGTTCAGAGGAGCCGATCTCACTGTGGTGACGTGGGAGGGGACCAGCGTCCCACATGCCGATGTCAAACACGCCCCTAACGCAGCCCACGAGTGACAGCCGCGCTGAGTCGCTTTGGACCCGGAGGGGGGGGGGGCCGAGGTGCAGATGTCACCTCTCAGGGGCCAAGGGGCCGGGGTTCGGACGTCACGTCTGGGACTTGCCAGCCGTGCGGCGCAGGCTCCGGGGCTCCGTCCCCTCGCTGCAGGACCGCGGGGCGCCCCAGCGAAGGGGGCGCGAAGAACGGAAAGAGTGACCGGGCGACCACAGCAGGTCCTTCCGGCTTCCTTAGAAAACAGAATTTTAAAAACTCCTAACTCAGCCTTACAGATGCACACAGAGGAGAATGTCCGAGAAGTCGGTTGGGCAAGGTCCGCCCAAAGCTTCCCCACGGTCAGTCTGAATCACGTCTGCGCTCGGGCTCCAGGGCCCGAGGCCCCCCCTTGGACACCCTCTTCCCCCCACGGGGCCGGCAAGCAGCGATCCCTAAAAGTTTCTCAGAAGCCGTGGCCGTCGCATTGTTGCCAGACCTGAGGGCTGACTCTGCACTTATGTGCAGCTCCTTACTCTGGCACGTTGCCAGATGTGTCTGAGTCACCCCGCCCACCTCTGCCCACAGATGACAAGTGTCCCCGCTGTCTCTAGAAATTTCTGGACGGCTCTGACCACTGGCAGTCCTCCCCGACACACGTGAGTGAGCAGTGTGATTTCATCACAACGTCTGCTCCCTGGGCCTCGCAGGTTCACTCAACAGACCTAGTTACTGGCGCTCGTGTCAACCCCCCAGACACACAAGGACACCCCTTGGGTCGTGTTTAGTTTTCCTGAAGGGCAGAGTTTACTTCCAGCTGTTTCCTCCCCCCGCCCCTTGTTTTTGACTGTTCTCCTTCTGAGTTCTCTGTCTGCCCTGCTCCTCGTCTCCAGAAGCTCCGTGCTGGGTCGGAGGTCCGTGTGGGGCCTGCGGGGACCGCCGTTCCCCAGAGGCAGGAAGGCGGGGTTTTATTTTTATTTTTCACACTTAGGCCAGGGCGCTGTGGCAGGATGTCACAAGTGACGTTTCCCAGCAGAATGGGCCTGTGGTTCTGGAGCGAGGGTGTCAGGGGCGTTGCTCACACAGGAAATGGGGGGGGGGGTTGGCTTTGGGCCCTGAAGTCACAACAAGGAGGTAAGAAGGTCGTGGTGTGGACAGGAGGGAGGGTCTGAGAGGAGGCTTCTTTGTCACACAGCGAGTCCCCATCACAGTGCCCCCTTCCTAGTGGGGAGGTGCCGCATGCAGGAGAGGGGAGGGCTGAGGGGTGTCCCTGGGACAGAGGCAAGGGGCCCAACTCACACCTGGGGGAGCTGAAGGGAGCCGAGGCTGTGGGGTAGAGGGGCCGGGGCGGGGTCAGCCTGAGCCCAGAAGGTCCTGGGGTCAGCTGGGTGTGTGAGTATTTGTGGCCCATGAAAGACAGAGCTGGCCCGGGGCCTGTCTCGGGCCCTGCACAGCAAGGCCCCCTGGGTGGGTGGACTGAGGCCCTGAGACGCTGGAGGGGAATCAGGAGCTGAGGGGGGAGGTGCAGGGACCCCTGGAAGAGATGTGTCTGCCCCGAGGGCGGGACAGGGGACAGCAGTCCCAGAGGACACAGCTCCCAGGTCCACACCAGCACCCACCAGGCAGAGCTGGCCCCGGCCACCTGCCCGGCTTGGACGGTGGGAAGCTGCCCGGCCGAGCGAAACCTTGCTGTTCCCTCCCTAGCGCCCCCCCCTCCCTCTTCCTCCTTCTGAGGCTGAGGTGGGGAGCAAAGGAAGCAGATGCAAATTAGAGGGGAAGATTGGGGGCGGAGGGGGGACAGAGACAGAGAGAGAGAGAGAGAGAGAGAGAGAGAGATCAAACTTCTCCCCAAGTCAGGGCCTCAGCTGGGTGAGGGGACAGGTCTGCTTGACCTCTGGGACCCGGCCGGGCAGTCCAGTGTGTCAGTGAAAACCAGCCTCTCGGAGCCAGCGCCTGGCCCTGTGACCCCGGCTAGTGCTGCTCAGAACACCCCTCGGCCAGTTTCCAGAAGCCACAGAGGCTGTCGAAGGACAGTCACTGTCACCCCGTGTGCTGTGCCGGCTTCAGGGCGTCCGAGTGGCCGGAGCCACAGAACTCCGGGCACCCGGCGGCATGGAGTCCCCACGAGTTAGCTGCTGCTGGGGGGGGGTGGGGGGGGTGGGGGGGGATGAGAGGCTGACGTGGGCGCCGACCCCGCCCCAGACAGCAGAGGACGAGGCCTAGAGTTTCAGCGCTGCTGTTGACCTGGAGACCTCGGTCGCCTTGTCAGTTGTGGAGATCAGGAGATGGAGAGCCGGAGACCAGCCGCCGCCGAGGCTGGCGGAAGGTGGAAACAGGACTCCGGGGGGCGTGGAGTTTCCGTGTGGCCTGGCGGGCTCTGCGTTCCCGGGAGCCGGCGCGGGGAGCGTGCTGCCTGCAAGCCCGCTGACAGGCCCGTCTTCACCTCCAGCTGACAGTTACATAGTTCCCTTCTGTCCCTGGGGGAGGTCGAGGTGCAGAATCTCATACACATATTTTTAGCTTTGTCTTTGCTCGCTTAATACAGGACAGTTTTGGGACCCGGTGTAGTCCCTCTCAGCTGTGACACATGCAAATCAGGTAAGCCTGTGTTCTGTGCCCAATGACCCCCAAAAAGTTGAATGAAGCTGATGATGAAAGAAATTTGGGTGATGGCTCCATCTCACTAGAGAGCTCTGCTGATCGCCATGGGTCCATTTCTTACCTTTTGGGGACAAGTGCTTAACCAAGTACCAATGTAACGCAGCCGCCCTAACATCCCACAGGTCGAACCTGGTCCCCAGGGGATCCGAGCTGGGGAATAAGATGCAGTGCGCGTCCTCCTAACCTGCGGGGGTGTCCAGTCGCCTCCCGCAGAGAACCGGCGGGCAGGACCTGACCGCTCTTCCTGAGCTTCTGCTGCCCCCTGCTGGGGCCGCTGCATCTTTACAGTTGAAACATCGGGTTCATGTCCGGTCTACGATGTACTGAGTCCATATCTGTGTTGTGAAATGGCCACACTGAGTCCAGTTGACGTGCATTTTTTTTCCTTGTGGTGAGAAGTTTTAGGATCCACTCTCTGTGGAAACATCAAATGCTCCAGGCAGGATTGACCACAGCTGCCATAGCTGCGGTCGATACATAGTTAAAGCTGCTTGGTTTTCCAGGTGCTGACAAGCCACCCCTGCAGTAACCTGCTCTGGAGCATCATCGTGGGTTGGGGGCAACCTGACCGGTTTGAGAGCCTGGAGGCATGGGAGCAGCCGGGCTCATCTACTCAGGACAGGGTGTCCCCACCTGGGGACTCGGAGACCCTCTGGGGAAGGGGCTGGGGGCATGAGGGGGTGCAGTCGGTCACTTCCCTCCCAGTGGCTGCAGCTCTGTGCGGGCCGCCGTTGGGATGGACGTGGCCGGTGCGATGGGACACGTGTCCCAGGGGGGCTCGTGAAGCCACGTTTTTAGACCAGCCGTCGCTTTCGCCGGGCAGGTCAGGCATGCTCAGTGAAAGGTCCCGTGTCGTGGCCTCCCGTCTGCGGCTGCGCCCTCGCTCCGCCCCCCAGCACCCTTCCAGCCCTCACCCCGTCCTCCCCTTTGCTGCGGGAGAGCCCCGCTCGAGTGCCGCCGGCTCCCTCCAGCCAAGACACCATCATTTCTTGTCTGAGCCCCGGCGTCTGGTTCGCTCCGTCAGCAAACGCACCGACGCTCGGCCTCCATCTTACCCGAGTGGCATCTCCAGCGCTGAGGAAGAACGAACACGTTCAGGTGGAAGTAATCGAGGGGAGGGGTGGCTAACTGATTTTGAAAAGTGTCTCACTTGGGGACCGTGTGAAAGCACTTCCATTGAACATTCGACGCCACTTTTTCCTCCTTCAGGGAGGTTTCCCTCTGCCGACTCACATGCTGGTGAGAGGCCGGCGCGTCTCTGTCTCCAGGCTCGGGGGGGCGGGGGGCGGACACGTGAGTCCCTGGTGGGGGCCAGCCAAGACACTTCTCGGGAGAGGCAGGGGAGCAGAGGCGAAACACTTAGAGACGCAGCGTGCTTGCTGGTCAGAGGGCAAGGGGCAGCGTTAGGAGGACTTGGGAGTGTCCTGTGCCCTGACCCCACGTTCACAGGGTCTCTGACTCGCGAGGGTTAAAGGCCCACGGGGAAGCCGCTGGCGGAGCCCAGCCTGGTCCAGCCACACGGCTCCTGCCCAGCAGCTCCAAAGCCCAAGTCGGAGCCCTTTCCCCTCCGGCTCTCCAGACTGTGTTCAGGCGGCAAAGAGCTGTGGGGGTGGGACAAAGCCTGCAGGGACAGCAGGACCACCGAGCGCCTTCTGTGCCCTGGGGGCGAGTGGGGGGGGGGCCTACAGCCCAGGGACCCACAGGGACCCGCAGGGACCCGGGCGTGGCTGCGGTTGCCGCACCCGCTCCGACTGCTGACCAGCTTCTCCTTGCGTCAGAGAGGAACCGGGAGCACAGGTCCCGTGCCACAGCCACTTCCCGCCCGTGTGCCTCACAACCTGATGACTTGGCAAACGTCGGGGGTCAGGCAGGGCAGTCGCTGAGTCCATGGACCGCGCTGTCCCTGCAGACCAGAGGTGCGTCGAGCCCCTCCTGTCCCCTCTGGTCCCCGAGTTTGCGGAGCTGAGGCTGCTCCCTCAGAACCCCGACGATCAGCGCCCTTCTAGGGAAGGAGGGCGCATCTCCACCGGGACGCGGGTGCTAAACCAGTGGCTGGACTTAGGGACTCAGTGGCAGCAGCGTGGGCAGTTGGGGCCGGCTTCCCTCCCCCGGGGTCGGCAGCACGGTCCCGGGGCCGCTCTGGCCCAGGGGTTCCCGTCTGCTCACAGCTTCCCGGCAGGGTGGCGACCCTCCTGCCCCCGCTCAGCCTCTGCTCTGTCCCCTCTGAGCTGCCTTGGGAGCAGGGGCTCAGCCTGGGGTGTCTTTCCCCCCAATGGTGACAGTGGGGGTTCTTGCAGTGTCAGGAGGGAAAGGATTTCCTGAGCCCCACGTGGGAGGGCCGGTGGTTTGGCGATGATGTGCAAAGAAGGGGCTCCCCCTCCTGACTTCCGCCGTCCCATCCCGGCCCGTCCCCCCGTGGAAGAAGGCCAGCCTCGTCTTCAGTACCACCAGGACGGGGGCCAGTGCCCAGGATTTCTGCTCCATAGGAAAGTCCAGTCCAGTCCTGTCCTGTCCAGCATCCGGCCAGCTTAGCGTGTGTTTGCAGCTGCCACCCACGGCCGTGCTGCTGCATACAGCTCCCCCTGCCCCCCCCCCCCAGCTTGTGTGTGAGCCCCCGTGGCTGTAGAGTGAATAGGCGAGTGCTCCGTGTCAGTGCGGGTCACAGGCAAGAGAGAGAGCTTCTCCGTGCCCCTGGGGTTATGAGCAGGAGCTGGGGGTGGGGACCCACCGTGTAAGTGACCAATCAACACCCCAAACTTTCAGCGGCTCTGATGGGCCCACCACCCAGTTAGACTGACTCCTGTGTCCCCCTGAGAACCCGGTGCCAGAGGCGGGGCAGGGACGAGCGTTCACCCCACTTGGCGGAGCACAGCGAGCACTACGATCCCCCCCCCCCCCGAGGGTGGGAGGCCGGAGCGTCCAGGGGAAGCGAAGAGGGTCTCACTTCCCGGGTTCTGCAGCTGCGTGTCTAGTCTCAGCGTCTGTCCAGCTGGACACCCGTGGTGACAGCAGGGTGACAGCGGACCCTTGTTAAACCTCTGCAAAGGGACCGCGCCGCCTCCCGTGTGTGCTGCAGCAGAAGGAACCGATACTCAGAGAAGTCACACAGTGTTCTGAAGGCACAGGGACACACGTCAGGGGGCGCCGGAGCCGGACGCTGCTCTGCCCTCTGACCGAGGTGTCCTCCGGCTTCAGACTGCAGCCCCCGAGACGAATCTGAGCTCACCACTGATCACAAGCACAGAAAAAACGGCAGAATATGCTGTCACCACGCATTTATACCTTTTTAATTCAGAGGCCTCGAAGTATGTTCTGTGTGCTTCTTCCCGAGTGTCCAGGAGCTCCCCCGCAAACACTTACCGATGACTCAGCGGGTGTGGGCAGGTCTGGGCAGCGGGCTGGGGTTGGAAAGAGGAACCTGGGCTGTGATGGGGAGGCGACGGGACGGGGAGGGGAAATTTCCCCACACATTTCCCAGCACGCGTTTTGAAACATGAAAATGAACATGAAAATCATACATGTGACCGTGGCCAAAGGGCGGGGAGTCGGGGAGTGCTCAGGCCACGTCACACGAAACGGGTGTCTTCTTCACACGCAAGCTGCAACATATCCGTGGTCTTTTTGCGATTGTGAGAATTTTTCACTTAACCCGGGTTTGTCGAGCTTGCGGTGTGCCCGCGATAAAACGGGAGTGCGTGTGGTGTGTGTGCTGACCCAAGGACCGAGGGTCTGTGTCCTCTCCTCGACAGGACGCAACCCAGCCCCCTCCCTGAACATGGCATTTCCTTCCTAGACCCAACCTGCTTTTCTTACAGGCTCCCACATTCATTTCCCCCTCTTTCAAGGGAGGTGCTGAAAACACAAGGGGTGACCCTCCCCAAAACCGCAGAATTATCTTCTGGGCAGGCCCCTTGTCCTACAGACGTCCCCCACCTGGTGAGTGTCCTGGGAACCCATCTGTGTCCGTGCACCAGCTGGCGTTGTTGTGAGAGGCTGCGTTCGGCTTCAGTGAATTTTTTTGGAAGACTCTTTCAACGCCTCTGCCCATTTCATGATGGGTGATTTACAAGCTCACCTGCCCACACCACGCTGAGTGTTCAGCAGTTTTTGACCCAAAACGGCACGGGCATGGACCCCGTGCCCTCCCCTCCCCATTCACCTGATCTCAGCCCCAGCCACTTGTGTTATTTCCCGGGGGAGGAAAGTCCTCAGAGGAAAACGTTTTGCCAAAGTGGAAACAGCAGAAGCACTAAAAGGCATCAAAGTCGATGAGTTCGAAAATGGTTTTGAGCAGTGGGAAAAAAGTCTCGATAGGTGTATTGCTTCAAGTGCAGAGTACTTTGAAGGTGACCGAAGTTTAGGCATGTAAGAATGAATACACAATTTTTATAAATAAATTCGAGTTTTTTGCGGGGGGTGGGGGGGTGGGGGGGGGGTGGGGGATTCCCTCTCGTTCATCTCCTGGAAAGAGAAATGGTGCCACCTAGTGGTCAAGAGTGCAAGTACAGACACTGGAAAAGACACTTCGGCGTCCAACGAAGGCATGTTGTACCGGCCCAGTTTCCACACTTACCCAGGCTCCGTGGGTAACAATTCACTGACAATGCAGTCACGTGGCTACTCCCATCCTTGAAGGAGCTTCCGGTCATCTGAGGGAGCTGAGGAGGGAAAGCTCACTTCGAACAGAAAACCAATACAGTGGAGGGAATGCTTAGGATCCTTAAGAAAATGTCTGAAACCCTTCACAGTTTCCCCCCTCCCTGTTCCAGAATATAAATATCTACCATTGCTAACAGTAAACCATTTTAATAATACTGGTCAAAAGAAATAAAAACTACACGGAGAGAAGTCGTACAAATCCTGTCACAGGACTCCCACACGCCAGCTCCCAGAAGTAACCACTGGACACTTGGGAAACATCTTTCAGCATTTTTTAAAATTTTGCTCAACAGGAAGCTCACTGAAGCCCGGGGTTCAGGGTCTTCCCTGGGGACAGTCACACAGGCACGCCCAACCTCACCACTGCGGCCCCCAGGGGTCTGGCCAGCATGCAGGCACCTCAGCAGGCCCCAGGGGCATCTCCCGGAGCCGGAGCCGGAGCCGGAGCCGGAGCCGGTCAGGCTGGTCTTCCAGAAAACAGCCTTTCTGGAATGTGCAGAGCTGCAGCCACTGGCCCGCAGGGTCAACCCCTCGTTGCACGGAAGCCCTTGGTCTCCGTGACCTGGTCGCTGACTGGCTGACTGGCTGACGTGCCGCCCGGCCCCTGGCTGCCTGCTGCGGGACGCTGGAAAGAATCCAGGGAATTCCTGGGCAAGTGGAATGAGGAAAACTGAGACAAGGGAGTTAAACAAAGTCAAGCAATTCACAGCCCGGTAATAAATCGAAAGATCTTATCTTCGCAGACCAGGACCCTTGGGAGCAGATGGTGTATAATATACCTCTCCTCCCCAGCCAGAGCGCGAGGCGCGTCAACCACCCCGGGCGGGGAGAGAGGACAGAGACCCGGTCAGTGCCATGAGTGCCCGCCAGACCCCAGCACAGGGGAAGTCAGGGGAATAACACACAAACAAACCAACAAACCAGTTAGAGTCTCACACATCCAAGGTAAAAGCGAAGCAGAGAACCTGGCCAGAGAATGACCCCAGACTCCCTACACGCACATTTGATGCATCAGCATGCTGAAGAACACGCCTGGACAGCTGTTGGATAGTCTGTGGAGACCTTCCCTGAGGTCTCCCCTAAAAGTCCCGCCTTCAGAAAGCAGATAAGAGCCCCCAAGACAAAGGACTCAGTGTGGGCTCTTCCTTGAGCCTACCTGCACCCCCCTATCCCAGGCATGGACTTTGGCTTTCTTTCTCCTGACTCCAAAGGTCCCCACAAGACCTGCAGCCAGGGCAGCAGTGAGCAGGGCAGCTTGACCCGGGCTCACCCCCTGAACCTGTCCCCAGGACCCTCCTTTTGCCTCAGGGGTCACTTGTGTCCTGAGCCCACGAAGCCCAGCGTGGCTCACTCCGGCTGCCGTGATCTTGCCTCTCACCGTCTCCAGCTTTAGTAAACGTGCGTTCAGAGTCACCTGGACCCCTGCCTTGCGTTCTTTCCCGCAGGAAGTCGAGAACCCGCGCACTGCAGACCATGCCGGGGAGACCTGCCTCTTCTCTGTCCAGGCCCCTCCCCCGTGAGAATCCCACAGGTCAGCTTGCACGTATATTCTCCAGTCTTTTCAGGCATTTCCCCCCGAAACTGGCTATTCTCCTCAAACCTCTGTCCCCACTCTCCGAGTGTGAACTGGGTTCTTCACCCAGGAAGTAGAAGCCATCAGAAGGGAGCTCCTGTAACTTCCTGCCGCCTTGCACCTGCACCCCCCCACCAATTCATCCCGGCGCCCTGTGTCTGCGGCTTCTCCCTCTGTCCTGGTTTTCCCTGTGCTTTAAAAAAAGGTTCAAGTCTTCCTGTGGGGTGAGGGGGGAGAAAAAGAAACATCCCTTTAGTCCAGGTTTCCCTCTGGCCGTGGCCCCATCTTTCTTGAAAGACACGGGTTAATACCTTAAAATATAGAACAGTGGAGAGCAACAAAAAAGGATTCACGCACCAATAAAAAAAAAAAAAACTGGGCAAAAGGGGGAAAGGAATAGCAGGAGAGGAACTGCAGGCAAGTGGCTCTAGAAGCACTAGAAGCAACATTCTACTTTAAATGCATGAAACGATGCTGCCGATTCCGTCGGCGGGACCATCGTTTCGAAGCCGACTTCGATGGCTGCTGCGGAAAGGGCGGGGGGGACCCAGCTCCAAATGCCGCGGAGCCTCGTGTTTGGGGAGGTTTCCTCTCCGCTGGAAGTTGGGATCCGCCTGGGGTCCGGGCGGAACCAGCGCTCCCCCGGGCCGCACTGCCGCCCGCGGCCGGGTCCTCCGAGGGCGCTGCTGCGCAGTGCGGGCGGCGGGGCCGCTCTAGCCGCTCTAGCCGCCCCTCGGTGGCAGGCGCCGCCGCGGGCCGGGGCGCCACCACGCCGGCCGCCGCCGCCGGGATGCTGCAGGTGCGGCCCGGGCTGTACCTGGGCGGGGCGGCGGCCGCGGCGGAGCCGGGCGGCCTGAGGGAGGCGGGCGTCGGGGCCGTGCTGACGGTGGACGCGGAGGAGCCCGCCCTGCAGGCGCCGGACCTGCGGCAGCTCTTCGTGCCCGCGCTGGACGAGCCCGGGACGGACCTGCTGAGCCGCCTGGACCGCTGCGTGGCCTTCGTGCTCCAGGCGCGCGCCGAGGGCCGCGGGGTGCTGGTGCGCTGGTGAGCGGGCTCGCGGGCTCGCGGGGGGCCTCCGCGGTGCGCGCCCGGCCGGGGGGGTCGCTCGGCAGCTCTTTTGGGGTGGGGGTGGGGGTCGTCAGCGCACGAGGCCCGGGCGGGGGCGGTGACGGTGACGCGGGCGGGGGCGCGCCGGAGGCTCCCGCGCCGGCCGCAGGGTGTTCGGTGTGTCCCGGGCGCGGGGGCGGTGCAGCGGAATCGGGAGGGAACTGGGAGGGAACGGTCGCCGAGGACACACGGGGTCCCCGAGCGGTGCCCTGGGCGGAGAGGGGGCGGCCGTGACGGGTGCTTGGCGCCCCTCCGCGACCCCTTCGGGCCGGGTTGCAGCGTTAACATCCGCAGCAGACCTCGCGGAGTCTGGACGACGCGGGGGACCGGAGGGCAGCCCGAGCCCAGGTCTCCTGGGCCCTTCCCGCCAGCAGTGCAGGAGATGTTCCGCAGCCATTATGAAATTTAAAGAATTACTGCAATTCCATTTGGATACCTATCTGATACACGCACATGGTTCACAATTCAAAAGGAGTAAGGGATGAAGGAATAATTCTTCTGCACGTGGGAAGTATTTCAGAGGCAAAGGGTTTGAAGCAGACACTGGGCCTGAAATTTACCATTAGTAGGGTACTGCTGTTTGGGTTTTTTTTTTTAAGTGTCGCTATTTTCTATTTCATGTTAAGTCATGCCGGAGTCAGCCGAAGCGTGGCTGTAATGACCGCCTTTCTGATGAAGACTGAGCAGCTGTCCTTTGAAAAAGCCTACGAAAACCTCCAGACGATCCAGCCCGCGGCTAAGTGAGCTTTCGGTTGGCATAATCGTTCTGCTTTTGTGGTGTGTTTTTATTTCTTTAAAGAAAACCTAACTGTGTGTTTGCCCTTTCAGGATGAATGAGGGGTTTGAGTGGCAGCTGAAGTTATACCAGGCCATGGGGTGCGAAGTGGACACCTCCAGTGCGGTTTATAAACAGTACCGTTTACAAAAGGTTACAGAGAAGTATCCAGGTTAGCAACAGTTGCTAGTATGTACTGGGACCTTTCTAGAAGCTGGTGCATTATCTCACTTTCCAGCAATCCCTTTTCCTTTCTGCACTGCGGTTTAGCAAGAAATGCCCAGTTCTGGGTCACAGCGGATTGTGAGGGGTGGGCTGGGGTTTGAGTGCAGACAGCTGGTGCCCAGAACCCGACCGTTCTCCTGGCTCATCCTGCTTCCTCAAAGCTGGAGGCCTGGTTTTGTTTGTTTGTTTGTTTAAATTTCTGAGGTTAGCGTTTGTTGCCTCATCTTGACATTAATTGAATTTTGTCTGAAAATGCAGTGTTGATTTCACCCAATGGACACATTTTCATTGTCGTGTAGAGCTGCGGAACTTACCTCAAGAACTCTTCGCGGTCGACCCGACGACGGTTTCACCGGGACCTAACGACGAGGTTCTCTATAAATGCAGGAAGTGCAGGTAAAATAGTTTGTGTTTTCCAGAGACTTTTACCTTGTCCTTGCAGCTGAAGGGTGCGGAAAATTTCAGTTTCTTAAATCTCTGTGGGAAGGCTTTGCTTAGCCGGATGCTACAGACATTTCAGATTTGAATCGGCTTTCAAGAACGTCAGTTCTCAGCGGTAAAAGCAATCAGGTCGCTTGTAGGGACTGTCGAAAATTAAAGCCGCACCGTCAGCGTCAGTTGTTTTGTCCTTCAGGAGGTACTGCACGTACTTTCATCTGTTTTCCCTTTTTGTTCTGTTTGTTTGGGGGTTGCAGGCGCTCTTTATTTCGAAGTTCCAGCATTTTGGACCATAAGGAAGGAAGTGGGCCCGTCGCCTTCGCCCACAAGAGGCCAGCGCCAGCCCTCCCGCGCATCTCGGGGAGCCCCGCCCCCTGCACATCGCACTTCGTCGAGCCTGTGCAGTGGATGGAGCCTGCCCTGCTGGGGGTGATGGACGGACAGGTGAGGACTCGCCTCCTTTTCTAGCTTCATCGAGTCGCTTACATGTTGTTTCTTCTCGCACTTTAAACCATATTTCAACTAGAGTTTTGCTGTCGATACACTGGAAGCAAATAGGATAAACTTGCTAAGCATTTTTGGACTGATCTGTTTTACTGGAGTATCAGCTTGTTTGTTTTTCAGTAGGCAGGGATCTGAGGGCTGAGCTACATATAGACTGTTGATATCAGCAAGGAATAGAGCGTGCCAATCCTAACATGACTTCCTGCCCTTCAGCTGTGATGGTTTTCGTTTGAAATCTCCAAGGGCAGACTGGCCTAAAGGCCAACACACGTGTGGCATCCATGAAACCTCACGTTTCACGTCTCACGCTTGACCGTTCCTCCCTGGAGCTCTAATTAGTTCCTCCGAGGACCTGCCAGGGTACAACGTGCTTCTCCCCACAGCCGTTGTAGTCAGTTGCTGTACCATCTTATCTCATTGATGAGGTCATGGACTTCTTGAAGGTACAGGCTGTGTCGTGTTTTTATGTCCTGTGGTGCCAGCGAGAATTGCTCTGTACAAAAGGGGAGGAATGAAGTAGTGCGTTCACTTGATTTCAGCTTCTGTGCCCCAAATGCAACGCCAAGCTGGGGTCTTTCAATTGGTACGGCGAGCAGTGCTCCTGCGGCAGGTGGATAACGCCCGCCTTCCAAATCCACAAGAACCGGGTGGACGAGGTGAAAGCGCTGCCCGCCCTGGGGCCACCGACGAGAAGAGCGTGAACTGGCGACGCTTCCCAGCTGGAGAGGGACTGGCCGGTCCACACGGGCTCCCGGCCGCTCGCCGCTCACACAGAGCGTCTGGCGTTTGGACCGTCAGTGTTCACCGGAAATGCGAGGAGATGAAACCACGTGATGCGACTTGGACACTGTGGTTAAGGAGAATACTTCACATGGAAGTCAAAACTTTTCGGTCTCGTAAATTATACTTTATTTGATATTAAAATCTTCTATAATCCAGATACTTTCTGTTTTATTTACTTAGTTTTAGAGAGAGGGAGGGAAACGTCGTCGGTCGGTTGCCCCTTGCATACACCCCTCGTGGGGACCAGGACCCTGGGCGTGTGCCCTGTCTGGGAATCGAACCGGCAAGCTGTCTCTTTGTGGGGTGACGCCCAGCCCACTGAGCCGCACCAGGCAGGGCCCAGATACTCTTTTATGTCGGGGAGTGTAGAGCAGATCCGTTGGGATCTAGTTGAACATGTATTGCTCTTCCTCTCTCTTAAGGGACATAAATCTCTGCGTGGCTGGATTTTGGGGAAGTGCAGACGGAAAGGCCACAAGGGAAATCCTCGTTTCAGTGGGGCTTTTCTGTCCGTCACTGCAGGAAGCTCAGTTACCTAGTGTTTCAGAAAAGTGTGTGTGAGACGCCTAGTTAAGCCGTCTGCTGAAATACGCTGATGTTAGGTGTGTTTCTAGCGACAAGGAGAGTGAGTGTGGGGCAGCTGCTGGTCAGCGACTTCTTAAGCTTGGTGAGTTAGAGTGCTAGAAGGGACTGTGTCCAGGCTACCTTGTCAGCGTGATTTCTGGAAATTGGAACTCTTTAACTCATTACAAATAATTGGAATTGGACCAAATTAGGTATTTGAACACTTCCATGAAATCAGACTTAGGCAATAAAGAGAAGCAGAGCCCATGTTCTTAAGACATGTCGCGCATTTACACGTGTGGGTGTGTCTGTGTGAATACAGACACCAGGGTGGGCAGTGTTTCAGAGGCAGACCTGAGCAGTGGGAATGACCCTGCCAAATGCCGCGTGTGTTTCTGGTTGAGTGGGAGGTGGGGGATCTCAGCACACAGCCTGAAGCCTTCGGCAACTCTCGTCGAATACATTTTTCTTAGGAGAATAAATTTCTCCGTTTCTGCCCTAGTCTTCACACTGTGCTTCATGATACTGCACTGTAGAAAGCCTTTGGAAACCAGCCGGGCGGAGCCACGTGGAGTTGCCGTCTCTGGAGGTGAAATGTCGTGAGTTGCCGCAGTTTCACGTGGCTCAAACGAACACCTCTCTGCCCCACAGCACAGAGAAACGTACATAGATTTTACTTAAGTTTACCTTTGCCAATTCAGGAAATACAGGGCGGAGCGAAAGTAGATTGATAGCTGTGAGGAAGCAAGACGCAGTTGACTCTTACATTACTGTGACATCAGTTATTTTCCATACAAACAACTGCAAGCCTGCTCCTGCTGCACTCCATGTTTCCTGAGCACCCGTGTGTATGCTGCCCCGGGCACCTGTGTGTACACTAACCTGAGCACCCGTGTGTACGCTGCCCCAGGCACCCGTGTGTATGCTGCCCCGGGCACCTGTGTGTACACTAACCTGAGCACCTGTGTGTACGCTGCCCCGGGCACCCGTGTGTACACTGTCCTGGATGACGCAGTGAACAAACTAGGGAAACCCCTGCTTTCTGGGAGTCTATAGTCCAGCCCGGAGATAGAGGCACAAGAATACATTCTTTTGAAAGATATTTTGTATTTGCCAGTGAGGCGTGCGTTGGGGGAAACGTCATGTGGGTTTGGAAGTTTTGTGAAACACTAAACAGAATTTTCAGATTTAAAGTCCTTTAACGGTTACCTTTTGGGGGGTAGGTAGAAAGAAAATGCCTTGGCCTTTGTTCTGAGAACAAAAACAATCAGAACTGTTCCCTTTTTGAATTTAGGAAACCAGCTCAGAGCGTTTGGGTTTACACATCTGCCGGGAGCAGCGACATGACCCGCTTCCGAGGCTGGGGGCAGGGAAAACAGCAGTGATGCGGAAGTGAGGCGCCGGGCGCTGGTGACGCTGGCTCTTCCTGGAAGTGAGCAAGCAGCCCTTTGGAGAACCGAGGGCCTCTCCTTACAGGGTCGTTTCACTTGCACGAGCCTGCCTTCTTTCTTACGCAAAATGAAGATGGTCCTGGTGTCCACGTTCAGGTCGTGAGGATTTTTGTGATGCGAGGCACAAGGATTTAGGATGATGCCTAGCAAGCAGCATGCGACCGTTCGTCCTTGAAAACAGCTGCACTTTATTGAACGCTCACCACGTGCCAGTCACTACGCTACGCACTTAATGAGTGTCATCCAGTTTCATCCTCACAACAACCCTTTGAAATCGATCCTGTTCTTCCCAGTGTACAGGTGAAGTTGGAGCTTAGGAGTCAGCCGCTTCCTCAAAGTTGCATTGCTAGCAAATGGCTGACCCTACACCAGAACCAAGATCTGTCTCACTCCCAAATCTGTGCTCCTGACCTCTGTATTCCGTGCTTGGGTTCCCACTTCAGGGTGATACATGTTGAAGATGTCTACATCTTGAAGATGTCTACATCTTGAAGATGTCTAACCGAAAATGTAAAATCTGGTACAACTGGTGAAAGGCAATTTTTTATAGTTTTTTTTTTAAGGTTTTATTTTCAGAAATTCTCAGAAGGGAAGTAAGGTTTAATGAGCATGGAAAGGTGCGTCACAACTGTACTTGTTGGGAAATTGTAAACTGTAGACACACCGTTCACAAGTAAAAGTCTGACTAGGTCCAGTGTGGGTGAGAGTGTGGAGCAAAGGGGACTCATCACTGCCAGCCAGGATGCACACTGGTTTAATTTGGCAAATATTAATACTCCTGCTCCGTGACCCAGCATGTATCTTAGACATGCTTCATGTATGCATGAGGAGACTCACACAAATACACTTTGTGGAACAGTGAAAAACTGAACAATTCATATGTCCACCAGGAACATGGAGATATAAAATGTGACATAATTAAAGGAAATACCATATAACAGTTTACATACGGATAGATCATCCAAAAGTGATGCTGAATGAGAAAAGTAACTTGGAAAATAGAGCATAGTACATTTACATTAATCTTAAACCCCCCCAAACCACATTAAATATATGTATCTATAAACATATTTAAACATATAAAATAAAAATGAACTTGAATGATTCCCATAAAATTATAATGACGTTGCCTATGTGGATGGAAGGAAAAGCGGGGTTCAACTTCATAGTGTTTAGTGTTTAATTTCTTACATTATGAAAGCGAAAATAGAAAGTTAATATTTGTTCGTCTTTGGTGATAGGTACACAAGGGTTCGTTTCATAATCATCATCTCTGTTTGAATAAAAGATAACATTTTTGAAAGTTAAAAAATTACAGAAAACTGTCCTTGAACAACAATAATAAAAAAAAAAACTTGCCGGAGTTCAGTCACGGTGATTTAAAAAAGACTGCGGTGAAAAAAAAAAGTACGGTGTCTGGTGGATGCAGAATAGAGAACTTTTGCTGGTTTGATTTTAGCTTTCATGACGACTTTTGAACTTGCAGTTGCACGAGAATAAAAGTGTTGTGAACGACACCCTAATGAACACGGGTCAGGCAACCGATGCGGGCAGGAATCCAGGTCCAGCAAGGGGACCTGGCGGGGGGGCGGGGTCCTCTGGGCGGGGCCCCCAGCTGTTTCCAGGTGGCGGACGACGCAATCCGCGGCAACCGCCCCACCGGGCGCGCGGAGGGTTCTGGGAAGCGGTGTTTTTTTGTTGGGGTTTTTTTTTTTTTTTTGGCCGTGGGAAAGACTGCGCTGGGCGGTAAGGGATACGTGTTCTTAAGGTGAGGGTGTTTAAAACTTTGCCCGCTGAGCACGCGTTAAGAACAAGTCCCATTCGGCGGCGTTCTCGAAACTGTTCTGTAAAACTCAGCTGAGTGTTAGGTCGGAGTTGATCTCTTTTTCTGCCCGAGACCGAGTTTCCGTCCTGAAAAGGTAGGGAATGCACCTCGGCGTGGAGGCGCGCCCGCCGGGAGTCGCCCTCCCTGTCCTGGGCCTGGGCGCGGGGACCTACCCGGTTGCCGGTTTGCGCGCGCGCGCGCGTCCGTCCTCCTCGCGGTCGGGCCCGGGGCTCCGTGCGGGGCGCCTTTCTCTCCCCGCGACCCCGCCGCCCCGCCGCCCCGCGGAGGACTCGCTCGTACGTAGCCGCGGGTTCCTCGGAAACCCTGAACCCCACTCGCTCTCCGCCTCCAGGGCGGCCGGGAGGTCCTACGAGCAAGGGCGTTTTCAGGGAACCAGCCCGCGTGTTCGCGGCGCGACATCACTTTTCCTGGTTTATTTCTAGTTTTCCAGCCTCCGTGGACGTTCGGCGTCATTCGCCGCTGGTTCAGGTGTACCGCTCGGCGGTCAGACGACTCTGTAACTTACGGAGGGGTCGCGGGGTCCCCCCAGTACCCCCCCCCCCCCCCGGCAGCGTCCTTAGTATTAGAGGAGGGATTGGCTTTTCCGTGTTAATGTTATCGACAGCTTTTGTTTCAGCGGCGCGCTGTTTACCCCGTGCCTCCTTTTCCCCTCCGAACAGCGGGACGGAGAGTGCTGCCAGCTCGGAAGGGAGCGGAGCGATCGGAGTCGCCGGATCGGGACGCCCGCTCTCGGGTTCGCACGGGATCCTCGCGCGCTGAGGCGGTCTGTCCGCCTTCGGCCACCGTCGCGCCGGCGCGTTGCGCTGCATTTTGTCCGCCGGCCGCCGCCGTCCCGGCGTTAGCCGCTGAGTTCCAGGAACCGGAGCGCGTGTGTCTGGGGGCGCGGGCGCCCGCCCGCACCATGGAGTCGCCCTTCAGCCCGGGGCTCGCCCTGCGGCCGGATGAGGACTGGGGTGAGTGGGGTGCGAGGAAGGGCCGGGAGGCTGGGCTTCTCCCTCCCCGCCCGCGGCGGTGACAGGTGGGGACGGTCTGCCGGAGCGAGGCCGCGCGTGGCTCCCGTCCGGGGTCCTGGGGGGCCGGCGGGCTGCTCAGGGGAAGGACTGCCGGTGTCACCGGCCCCTGGGGCGTACCAGGCCGGGGTTCGTAGGGCGGGGTTCTGTGGGGCGAGGACGGCGTCATTCGCGGCGGCGTGGGGCCGGAGGGCTGTGGCGGAGCGTGGGATGGGTGACTGCCGCGGAGTGTGGGCGCGTGTCTGTGTGTGTGTGTGCCCGCGCGCACCTGTGTGCGACAGGAGTCCTCGCACGCGGGGCCGTGCGTGTGTGTACCTGTGCTGCCCTGTGTTCTACAGGGGTACGTGCTTGCGCGTGCCTGGTGTTCGTGCGCGCGTGCGCGCCCCTGTGTTTGCACGTCTGTGCACGTGTCTGTGTCCGTTTGTGTACTGTGCGCGTTTGTACCTCACACCTGTGCACTACGTGTACGTGTGCGTGTCTGTACACGTGTGCGCCAGTGTGTGCGTGTGCGCGCGAGAATGAGTGTGTAGCAGATGCTCGTCCGGCAGCGTCCACTGTGGCTCCGGGCTGAGGTCGTCTGTCTTAGCAGAGAAGCAGAGACCCGTGCGCCTGGCCGCGGGCCGCTCACCTGGGTGGACCCACAGGCCGTGTAGCCTTCACTGCTCCCCAGGTAAAGCTGGGGGCTTCCTGGTTACACGCAGTTCATGCGCAGTTTGTCAGGTTTTGTTGCGGGGGAGGGGTGAAGGGGTTAGACCTGGTCATCGCGGAGGAACCAAATCCACCTCGTGATCGCAAGCCCTAATGCCAGTACTGCTCTACAGCTTCCTTGGGAATCTGGGACTGTGTAGGTCCCAGAGGGGCCACTGAGCCTGCACCATCTCCCCTCCCCACCCCTTGGAGTTTGGGGTAACCCAGACGGCCTTCACCTTTCCCCTTGGACCACCATTCCCAGTAGCAAGAGTGTCAGCTCAGTTCCATTTATTGAGCTGAAGTCCTCACTTGGTTTTCCAAAGGCAGGACTTCTTTTAGATTATGTGCTTGGGTAGGTTTTCTAGGAGCTGCTGGAGGAACCTGACTGTCTATTCCAAGAGTGTTTTCTCAGGCCCGACACCAGAACAGGAGCAGGTGCCACCCAGCGTTTGTGGGAAGCACCCCGGTGAACGCCTGTGCGCAGCATCGTGCTTGATCCCCCAGCAGGGCAGTGAGTTCTGTTGTTTCCCAGACAAGTAAACTGAGGCTGAGAGGGGAGGAGCGCTTGGTCCGAAGCTGGTGAGTGGCAGAAGCAGGGCCAGGAGCAGGCTTGCCCGCCTCCACAGCCTGCGCTGCGGTCTCTGTGCTGGACCACTTCTGGAAGCTGAGTCTACAGGTGGGATTCTTACCCAGATCCCCGGTCACCTTGGGTCGTCAGGGCTGCTGTTTCACCTAGTAAACGGCTGACCGCTCGGGGCGTTTCCTGAGAGCACCGCACCATGTGTCTTCCGATGCCTAGGCGATGCCCAGGCTGCGCCGTCCTGCCTGACCCGAGCCCTGGCTGCTGGTCTTAGTGTTCTTCCACAGGGCATTCAGGCCCTAGGGTCGGGGCCTGCCCTCCCAGGACGGGCCGTTTCCCGTGTTGTCCAGGCTTTATCTTCAAACCGTTGGCAACCTCCTCTCAGTGGAACGTGGTGATTCTGACCCCGTGGGTGCTGAGTACGTCGGAGAGATTTCGCAGGCGCTAGAGAGGAACACTTCTGTCTGCTGGCGTTTCTCAGTAGACTGTGGATTGTTTTTCTGGGAGTACTTTATTGATTTGTTTTGTTTGTTAGAAGCTGAGCAGTTAAATTTAGAGTCAGCTTATGTAATTAGTACTGCCTGTGATTGTGACAACTGGGTGATTTAACCGAACTGATTAGCCCAGGACAGCTCGTGATGCGGCCCCCCTCCCTTTAACTTGGGTGATGAAATGCAGAGCAGGATTTTGCAAACGGTTTCTGCGAAGGTCCAGATAGTATTTTCAGTCACATGTTTCTGTTGCAATTCCTGGGCTCCACCATTATTACAACTTCGTTGTGGACGCTGGAAGTTGAATTTCACATAGTTCTTTTTAATGGTGAGTGGACTTCACTTTTAGTACAGTTTTAGATTTACAGAGTAACTGAGCGGACAGCACACACCCTTCTCCCCCACGGAGACACCGGGCAGTAGTGCACTTGTGACACCTGATGAGCCGGTCCTGACACGCCCTCATTAACTGGAGTCCATGGTGCACAGGAAGGCACACTCTGAGTGGACGTTCCGTGGGTGCTGGCGAGTGCACGGTGGGTGTCATGGGCCCACAGTTACAGTGTCACGGAGGGCATCTCCCCGAGCTCGCCCGTGCTCCGCCCACCCGCCTGCCCTCCCTCCTAGGCAGCCACTGACGGTTCGCTGCCTCCCTAGTGTGTGTGGTTTCTGGAAGGTCTTAGAGTTGGGAGGGAGAGAGAGGAGGGGAGAGCAAAAGAGGGATGGAGAGAGGGGAGAGAGGGGGGGAGGTGGGAGGGGGAGGGAGGGGGAGGTCTTTGGGGTGTAGAAGGGCCACAGCCCTGTGGGAGGGGATGGGAGCCCCACCCTTACGACCTCATTCGACCCCGGAGCCTCCTGCAGACCGCCCTGCCTCTAGGCGCCGTCACGCGGGGCTGGGACGTCAGCCGGGCATGCTGGTAGGACGCGGCACACCGGCTGCTGACCCGGTTGGTTGCCTGTTGAAGGGCGTCCGGGCTGCTTCCACGTGCTGGCAGTCACACGTTAGGCTGCTGTAAACGTCTGCGTGCAGGTGTGGGCGGGGATGCGAGTCTTCAGGCCATTAGGGGGAAGGCCGGGGGCGACTGCCCAGCCGGGCGGTGAGCGCACGTGTGTTTGGCTGTGTGCGGAACCGGCCCCCCGTCTTCAGCGGGGCCGCCCCGGTCTGCACGCTCACCGGCAAAGAACGAGCGCCCGCATCCCGCCAGCCCGGGCGTGGTCAGTGTCTGGGGGTTTAGCCGGTCCGGCCGGCGTCGTGGTCCCTCGCGGCAGTTTTCATCTGCGTGAGGGCGAGGGCTGGTGTCCCAGGCCCGAGGGTCGTCCGTGTGTCTTTCTCTCCTCCCGCCTTCTCCGCCTCCCGCCCCCCTTCGCCTGCGCAGGCGCAGGCGCCGCCTTCCCTTCCTGCCCGGTGGGAGACGCGCACCGCGGTCGGGAGCGCCCGCCTGCGCCGCGGTTTCTGTCGGACCGCGTCCTCCCTGGGGACGCTGTTTGCCTCCTCGCACCGCACCGGCCAGGCCCCAGGCCTCTGGGTGCCAGTCCTCCAGGCCCCGCCCCCACCCATCTAGTGCCCCACTTCCAGGGCCCCGGCCCCGCCGCGGAGCTTCTGCCGGTCTTCAGCCCCTCCCCCCTGTCTCCGCCTCCCCACCCAGTCCGACTCCCGTGGACAGTCGCGGGAGCCGTCCCCTCGTGCCTCAGTCCTGGTCTCTCTCTCGTTCGGCCGTTCTCTCCTGGACGGACCATACCCTTAGTTAAGTCCAGTCTGCCGACTCCGTGTCCGCCTCGGGGAGCGGAGTGTGGCTGGGAAGAGCAGGGAGCCCTGCAGGCCGGTCTCCCTCCCCGTCGGCCACGCCGACCCGAAGCAGACCCTCCCGTGCTGCCCGCGGAGCGCCTGCCCCTGGTCCGCGCCCCCACCTCTGAAGCAGAGGGGTGCCTTGCGGTGTCCCCGCGTCTGCGTGTGTCTGTGTGTGTCTGCATGTGTGTGTCTGCATGTGTGTGCTGTCTCCTGCCGCTGGGACGCCTGGCCCCCGGCTCCCGCTGAAGCCAGCGCTGGCGCTGCGTGGGCCTGGCCCCGGGCCTGTGCTCAGGGACGTTGCCGAGCGCCTTGGCCTCTGCCCCCACTCCTGGGCCGCCTGTCTGCTCACGCGGGGGCTGCCTCTCCCGTCGAGAGTGAAAACGGTAAGCCCCAGGCCCTCTTCAGATGTCACTTCCCCTCGGCACTTCTTCACTGGGCAGCAGAGTTCTGTGTGGGGTGGCGTGTTCACCGACTCTCGTTTCTCCCCTTGTCTCTTGGACCCGCTGCGGCGAGGCTCGGCGCCCCACCCAGAGCGCGTGAGGATGTCCCCAGGGACTCCAGTGGCCGAGTCCCTTCTGGCGAAAGGACGGGTACATGGTCGGGGCGAGGTCAGGTGGGAGAGCCTGCTGAGCGAGCTGAGGTCACTCGCCTCCCCAGCCGGCCGTGCTGCCGCGGGAAGCCTCCGTGTCAGCAGCATGGGCCGGCGTGGCCGGGAGGGCCACCCCCGTGACTCCTGGGACCCCCCACACAGACACGCAGGTGTTTCCAGACCCCCCATCGGGGTCCTAAGTGCTCACAGACCACGGGAAAGTTGAAAGGCCTGAGCGGCGATCACCTACGTTTCCTTCGTCTAGAGTCACCAGCTGCCACCATCCCGCCGCACTCGCTCTTCCTGTCCCCTCCTCCCACCCACAGCCCTCCTCACACCGCCTCCCAGCGGGCAGCAGGCTGCAGCTGCACAGGACTCTGACCAGCCCCAGGGCTGGCTCCGAACGGGGAAGCAGGGGAAGCGGATGGGCGGCTCCGGAGCCCTGGGCTCCTGCCTGTGCTGCCGCTCAGAGCCCATTCTCGCGTCTGCCCGATGACGCGTTTCTCTCCCTGGTGAAAACCCGGTTCCTATGGACACCCTGGGGCGTGGGGCTCGCTTTGGCCGTGCTGCTGCAGACGGACGGACAGACGGGTGGGCGCAGAGTGGGGGTCTGTTCGGGGGCCACTGGAGAAGTCCAGGAGGCTGGCAGCGGCCACGGAAGAGAGCTGCCAGAAAGCACCCTCTCTCTTTAGTTTACATTTTGAGGGTTTTTTTTTTACAGCTTTGTTGTTTTCTTTTTTAGATCTTATTTATTTATTTTCAGAGAGGGAAGGGAGGGAGAAAGAGAGAGAGAGAGAAACATCAGTGTGTGGTTGCTGGGGGCCGTGGCCTGCAACCCAGGCATGTGCCCTGACTGGGAATCGAACCTGTGATGCTTTGGTTCTCAGCCCAAGCTCAGTCCACTGAGCTACACCAGTCGGGCAGATTTTGAGTTTTGAAATAGTTTCAAACCCACAGAAAAGGTGTAAGAGCAGGACAAAGAGCTGATGCGTGCCTTTCACGCAGACTCCCTGTTAAATTGTACCGCGTTTGCCCACTTCTCTTGCGAGATGTGTCGACCCGTCACTCCTCAGCACCGCAGACTACACTCGGTCTCCCCAGCCAAGGGTGCCCCACGTTCCTGCCACACGCCCTCCCCACCAGGGCGGGAACGCTGCCACTGGTCCACGGCTGCCGGTCCACGGCCGCCACGCACGCCTTGCCCTCTCCGTTCCCGGCCAGGACGCCCCCTGCAAACATGCACTGTGCTCGCTCGTCCGGGACGGCTCCGCGGTCACGTCTCTCGTGGCCTGGACCGTCCCCAAGAGTGCAGGGCACCCTGGACGGGGCCTCGTGACCGGAGGCAGGCGTGCACCACGGTGGGGCGCCAGGATGCGGCGCTGTCCTCGTCTCAGCAAGTCTCGGAGCATCTGAGCACACGCCCTTGACCTGTCCCGAGGTGACGGTCACCTTGATGGCACGGTCACGTCGGTGCCTCCCGGTTGCTCCACTGTGCAGTCACGATTTGGGAGAGGGCGTCCGCCATGACGTCATTGTCCTGGCCCCGGAGACCTGCACCCAGCAGCCCTGGGCGCCACCAGCACCTGCGGCCTCCGGAGCTGCCCCTGCGGGACCACGCAGGGGCGTCTCTGTCCCGTCTCCGTTTGTGACCGACATCGCACCGTGGGAGAGCCCATCCGTGTGCGTGTGTGCTTGTCACGGGGCTGGCTCCGCTGGGGTCAGTGGGTTGTGCCCTGCCCCCTCCTGTTTCGGTGCTGAGGTCTTCCCGGATTTGACCACTCGTACCGGCCCTTCCACTCTTTTGACGTGTTCCCACCGTTCTCTGAGAATTTCCTCCTTTTCTGTCACGAGATGTGCCAGTCTCAACTTGGACTTTCTCTGCTCCAGCCCCGAGTAAGCCCTTCCTCCCAGGAGCCATCAGCAGACCTCCCTCCGGGAGGTGGGCGCTCAGTCCGGGGTCGGAGCACAGGGTCGGAGCAGCGCAGGGTCGGAGGAGCGCAGGGTCGGAGCAGCGCAGGGTCGGAGCAGCACAGGGTCGGAGCAGCGCAGGGTCGGAGGAGCGCAGGGTCGGAGCAGCGCAGGGTCGGAGCATCACAGGGTCGGAGGAGTGCAGGGCCGGAGGAGCGCAGTGCCGGAGCTCAGGGTCGGAGGAGCTCAGGGTCGGAGCAGCACAGGGTCGGAGGAGCGCAGTGCCGGAGCGCAGGGTCGGAGGAGCTCAGGGTCGGAGCAGCGCAGGGTCGTAGGAGCGCAGGGCCGTGGCTGCCGTCAGGCCCTGTCCCTGGGAGGTGGTTTCCCCGAGAGCTGAGAGGAGCGTTCCTCTTTACCACTCGCACCCTCTCTTGAGCGTGGGTTGTTTGGCTGCGGTCGGTGAAATGTTTCCGGCGCCGGTGGAGCTGGTGATGCGCGGGCAGTGTCACTCCCGCGCATGCGCAGCGGGGAGACCGCGGCGCAGTCTCGGGGCCGCGGCGCCCGGACCGCAGAGGGCAGACCTGGGGTCAGAATGAGTCAGGGAAACGCTTTACAGGTCGAGCGGCTTCTTGACTTCTCTCTACAGAAGGTTTCAGCCCGGTTGACGGAAGATTGTTTTCCGTGTCCGTGCGTTTCTTGGTCGACGACGAGATCGTTAGATTTGGTGAAGTGTCCTGAGTGGTTAGATGTGCGAGTCCTTCGTTGCTCAGATGGAAAACGCTGTCCCGTAACCTCCGGCGCGGGTGGCCTTCGCATGGAGCGCGTGCAGCCCTGGCCCCCTCCTGTCCCTGCTGCTGACCGGCCCGGCACTCCCGGTGCTGGGCCCAGAGGCAGTCTCAGAACCGGGGTGGGGGCGGGGCGGGGGGAGTGCCCTTCCGGAGGGTTGCTACCGGTGCGTCCCGCGCGACGGGAGGTGAAGCCGGTCCCCAGACCCCGGTGTGAAGACTGCGCTCACAAGACGAGAGTCGCGCCGGCAGCGGCACATAACTCAGAGCCCAGCTCTGTCTTAGTGTCCCTCGCGCCGCTGCAGTCCGTCAGCAACAGCCGCTGGCGGCAGCAGCCGAGAGGCCCCGAGAGGCCGGCCTCGGGGCGGGGTGCTTGTCCCCCTGCCCGAACACGGCCGCGGCAGCTCACCTGCCTCCTTTCCCTCCGCCCCAGACTCTGTGCTGTTTGCCGAGCTCGGCCGCCTCTCGGACGTGGACGTGGACGTGGACCCGGACGTGGACGCGGATGCAGCCGACGGGATCTACGTGAGTGCCCCGGGCGGAGCTGCGGCCTCGTGGGGGGTCGTTCTCGCCCTCTTCGTGCAGGGAGGTTCCGGGGTCGCGGGCTAGGCTAGGGGTCGCAGGGCAAGGCGAGGCGTCCAGGGCTGAAGGGCCGCGAGCGGGGGAGCGAGGAGCCGGCTGGCAGCCAGGGGGCTCAGGGCCGTGGACACGGTGTTGGTCCTGGTGCTCGAAGACGCGTGGTCTGCCTCCACCTTGGGCTGGCTGCCCGCCCGCCTCCGGCCCGGTTTCCGGGGTTCCTTTGCTGGGCGACAGGAATGGTGACGCGAAGGGGCTCGTGCGAGTCACAGGCTCATCGCGGAGAACTCCCCGAGTTTTCAAAAGTTCGGTATCCAGAGTGGGGAGCGCTCTGAAACTTGGATGTGCCCCTGCTTCTTGCCTCTGTGTGACTGGAAGCCAGGGTAAGCGCTTTGGTAGTTCTCGGAGTCCTCAGAAACACCCTGGATTTCCTTCCTCCCCTTTCCCGGATCTGCCCCTGAGTGCATGCACGCGCATGGTACTCTGGCGGGGGAGGAGGGGGGGGCCCTGCCGTGCCCTGCTCCTGCTCGGACGGATGAGGCGCTGCTCCCAGAGGGAGTCGATCCCGTGGATGGGGGTCGGTGCGCGCCGGTCGGATCGGGTGCTGCTCACTTGTGATTCGAGCCCTTACCGACCGGAGTGTGAAAACACGCTTCGGTTGCTGAGTGGGCTTCTGAGGCTCTTCTCGAAGAGCAGTGGGGCGGTGGTTTTACCGAGAATGGACACAGAACAGTGAAAGCACACGGCGTGCTTTAGAGTCGGTGCCTGGGTTCGTGGTTCTCCCCGCCTTTCCGAGAGGCGTAGAGCGTGGTCTGCTGCTGAGGCTGACTTGCACCACTGGCTGGTGCCTGAGTGGCGGGTGCGCTCTCGCAGCCCCTGCGCCCGGAGCATCAGCGAGCGGTGCGGTGCACTGGGAGGACCCAGGGGGACGTGGGCCTGGTGTCCCAGTCAGCGCTCTGAGCTCATGCAGGTCGCTCAGCCTTTCAGCACCCTGGCTGGTCCGGTCTGGAATGGAGGGGCGGGAGCGGATGCTGCTGAGGGCCGTCCCGCTGCCGGCCGTGCCCCCTCCTCCCCGCGGCGGCGGGTGTCAGTCCTGTGTGTGCGCCTACCAACCAGAAGGGTCCTCGGGCCGGGAAGGGTGTGTCTCTGGCTGAGCCCGAGGGGCAGTGTCCTGAGCAGGGCTGGCCGCCGCGGCCGCCCGGTTTCCTGATGTGTGGGTCCAAGTAAGAGAAAAACAAAGGAGGTTGATTGAAAAGTGGTTCTTCCGTGCTCTGAGTAGCTTTTTCTGTTCTTTAACGTGCTCTCACACACGTTTTCTTTGTGTGACGTGTACCGTGTCTGCTCAGTGAGAGGGTGTGACCCAACAGTCTGCCTTGTGTCCCGTTACATTCTCGATAAAAATAAACCACACGGCAGACATTTCGAAATGGTACCGTTGTTCTACAGTTTATCACCGAGCGGTGGGCAGTAATTGCTCCACTGGAGCCCACTTTCCGCCGGAGGCCCATGTTCCCTGCGGCCGTCGGTCTCAGTACGTTGATGTCGGCCGCCTTCCGACCGCGGGGCTGCCTCTCCGCTGCCTGAGCTCCGTTCCTGCTCTCCCAACCGCCCCCCCCACCGGTCTGCCCTCACGCGAGGGCTCGGGCGTCTGGTGGCCGTCCTCCAGACGTGCACGTCGCGGCAGGAGCCGGCCAGACGGCCCAGCGCACGCTCCCGTGTGGGGAGAAGCTCCGTCTCAGTGAAGAGAAACTGAGTCCCTTGAAGAGTTTGTTGACCCCGGTTGAAAAGCTTAGGTTTTATCTTCCTGGATTAAAAACATTGTAGAAATTACATTTTAGAAGTTTGAAGGTGCAGGACAGCACAGAAAAGCAGCAGGTGGCCCACCCGCCTATGGGCGGGCCCCTTCCCGCACAGCCGGCTCCCGTGGGTGGGTCTCAGGGTCCCGGGGAGCCCCCGTGATTCCCGCCGGGCTCTCGCCTGTGCCCGTGTCCTCGCCGCTGTCTGCGGGGTGCTGCGGTGAGCAGGCGTTGGCGGTGGGAGAGCGGACTTCTGTGTGCGGGGCTCCGGTGGCAGGCCCTCGGGTCTCTGTGGCTCTCGTGCTGGCCCGTCCCCTGAAAAGGGCGGGCCCGTGGGCTCCCCGCGGTGGCCACCGCTGTGCCAGGTCGCTGCGTCGGCTTCTCTCTGGGCTCCAGGTGAGCCGGCTCCAGGTGAGCTGGCGTCTCAGAAAATCGTCTGTGCCCAGTTGGGTGGCAGCGGTTGCACTGTCCGTGGCAAATCGCATCTGCTGGTCTGCTGTCTGGGGGCACATGTTTTACTCTTCTGATATCCTGTTGCTGATCTGACACCTACAGGGCAGCAATTTTGAGAGCCTTGATTTTGACCTGGACCTGATGCCGTGGGAGGCAGGCGTGTGGGACGTCGGCAACGACCTGTGCACGGGTAAGGGTCTGCCGTCGTCGGAGACACTTCGGGAGGGTCCATCTTGTTCTGTGGTCTGGCCGCAGCCATGGGAGGGGGGCTGTGGGGCTGCCCTGGTGGGCTGAATCTCCAGGGGCTGCACACCCTACTTCCAGCGTGGTGGTGCCCACGTGAAGTTCTTGCCCGGGCAAGATGGGACTTTCATACTTGTTTTGGTCCCATACGTGAGTAAAGCATTCAGTCGGACGTGCTGGCTTCCACTTACGGATGATGTCTCTGTAAGAGCACCAGACAGACCTGGGGAGTCAGGGAAAGAGTGACCGCACCCTTGGAACTCAGCCCAGGGCCGGGGGCCTGTGGGTGGTGCCCTGAGGGGCGCCCCCTGCTGGGGAGGGGGCGCGCCTGCACAGACAGAAGCTGGCATCTGCGTGAGCTGTCACTTCCTGTGAGGCGCATGCGGGGTGAGAGACCCTCCTCCCCTCCTCCCACCAGTGGCGTCCTTCCGGGGTCCCTGCGCTGGGGCCCCAGCAGTGGCCAGCGGGGCCTGCACATGACTGGCATCTCAGCCCCCCGATGGCGGACGAACAGTGGGTCCCCGCCCCGCCCTTCCTCGCCCCTCCGTTCTGTGTGTGTGTGTGTGTGTGTGTGTGTGTGTCTTGCTCGCTGCCTTTCTTCCCTCGGGCACGTGGGCTGCTCGAGGCCGGTGTGCTGGTCACTGCTGCTGTGTCGTGAGCTCAGTGGCTTGGAGCGCCCTCGGTTTTGTTACGCTCCCCGAGTCCGAGGGCCGGGGCAGGGCGGGGCGCACCAGGACCGCCGAGTCTCTGCCTGGGATGTGCCGGCCGGACTGGGCAGACCGGCGGCCCCGGGGCCCGGGCCCTCCTGAGGGCTCCTGCTCCCTGTCGGCCGCCTGCCTTGGTGACGTGCGGCCGCGGGGACTGCCCACGAGGTGCCCGCGCGGGGCCTGTCCCCGTGGCTCGGCCTCCTCCCAGCGTGGCGTCCGGCGGCAGTCCGGCGTCGGAGGCTCACGCGGGGCGTGCAGTGCAGACGAGAGTGTCCACAGCACCCCTGGGCAGGGGTCCCGCGCCCCGGGGTCCTGGCGCGGGCGGGGTGGCAGGTGCCCTGCAGGATCCTCGGGGTCGCCAGGACTTCTGCGGCTGTGCTGGGGAGACACAGACCTGCTCCCCCTACCAGTTCCACACCGGGAGGCCATCTGGGTGACGCTGCTCAATGTGTTATTGTAAGTGCACCAACAGTTACAAAGGCACGGTGTTTTCGTGAGTTTTAACTCTAGTGCCAAAACGCTTTCCAAAATGATTCTTTCCTGCTGCATTTTTCAAAATTACTTTTTGGCAATCGATCATTTTTGCATGTGGCGTGAAGTTCAGAGGGCACGAGTCTGGAGTAGGACAGCGCCTCCCCCCCGTCTCGCCCCTCGGCCAGCTCCTCATGCTCCCAGCGACGCCCCCCGATTCCTCCCACGGTGCCCGCAGAATCAGGGCAGAGCGGGAGGCCTGCACCTGTGTGCGGTGTGTGCGCCGCCGCCGCCCCAGGGCTGGACTTGAAGAGCCTGAGCCGCCTCCGCTCTCGCCCGTGGAGCGGAGCAGAGCCCGCGCTGTCCCGCGGCAAACCTGTGCTCCTTGTGTTTCAGTCTCACCTGTCAAGACGGAGCCGCAGCCCCTCTCGCCGGCCTCCTGCAGCTGCTCACTGTCCTCCCCGCAGTCCGGGGATTCGGCCTCGCCCCTCCCGCACGTGCCTGTGAGTAGCGGCCTCTGGGCGGGAGGCTGGGCGGGGAGGTGGAGGCTGTTCTGGGTCCCCTCCGCGGGACTCAGAGTCTCCCCAGCGGCCCTCTCTCCCCACCTCCCTCGCGCCTCCTCGGAGGAGGGGAGGACGGGGCCGGGGCGAGAGGGCAAGAGGGTCAGGTCCTGGGCCGCAGCCGCGAACCCAGGGCGGTCTGTCCAGATGGGTCAGCGGTGCCCACCCGCCTCCCGGAGGGCGGGGTGTCTTCGGGCCAAGAGTCCCTTAGAAGTGATGCGGCTCGGGTCTGGGGGGCCGGAGGCCAGGAGGGGGCGTGCCCAGGAGAGGGCGTGCGGGCGCGCTGTGGGAGGGGGGAGGCTCACACACAGGGCGTCTCGCTGTCGCTCGGGAAGCTCTGAGGCCTCCTGGGCCCGGGTCTCCGGGAGTCGCCTTCCCAGCTGGTGGCGTCGTCCTCGCCGCCCCTGCCCCTGTGGCCGCGGCTCCCTCCGCAGAGAAGCCTTCGGTCGGGTTTGGTCGGTCGTCGGTCCTCCACTGGAACCCCAGGTGCCTTGCAGTCGCCGCCGCCAGGGGGCGGACTCGCGCTCCCCACTCTCCCTCCCCCTTCGTGCGGCCCAGCCCCCTCCCCCCCCCAGGACAGTGGCGCTCTGCCGCCCCCGGGGGTCCGCCCTCCAGAGCCTCCTCCCGAGGGCCCCGAGCGCCGTCCCTGCAGCGTCTGTGCGCCTCTCCGCAGAGTGGCGGCGGCGGCGGCCTGTCCGCCCCGCGTTACCCGAGCCTTGTACTGCGAGGCGGGGCTGCCAGTCCTCCGCTCTGCGCGGCGAGGTGCGGCGTCTCTGTCCCCCGTCTGTCGTCGGTCTTCAAGCTTTGTTCCTGCCTCTTCCTTTCTTCAGGCATGCTTTCTTTAAAAACAGCCAAATTACTGGTCTTTCATTGCTTTTTTTCACTCAAAGGAGAGTTTTCCACTACTCAGAAGTTAGTGTTTTTATCCTTGTTTTCTTGCTTCTATTAATTTTTAAAAATTTGGAACACTCTCGAACTTACAGAAATGTTACATAAAGAACTCCCCCCCGCCCCCGCCCCCGCCGCCACATGGGAGTGAGATGTGGCCTGGAGCCCCCCCACCCCCGGGACCCCAGCGTCTGTTTCCAACAGGCCAGGACACGTCTTAGGTGGCCACCCCGTCACCGTCAAAATCGGGAAGTACGCACAGGCCCCTGCTCACCTGACCCTCAGCTCCCCGCCTCGTGCCCACATGTCGACCACAGACGTGTGCTGACGTGTCCTTGACGTGTGCTGTCCCTCGGCCCTCTTCACGGGAGGCCGCTTGTCCCTCCCGAGTCTTGAGACCTCGTCACTCGGTTGAGCAGAGACTGGCCAGTGTGCAGACAGCCCCCGGGGCTCGCCCGGTGTGTCAGGGCTGGAGTCGGGGGCGAGCCGGGCGGGCGCAGCACGGGAGGGGCGCCTGCCCCCGTGCTTGGCCTGGACGGGTGGCGCTCGCTGCAGGCTGCGCGGAGGCTGCAGGCGCCGCTGCGCCCCGGACGGCGGCCGTCCGCCAGCCCCCTCCGCCGTGGCTCGCTCGGGCTCCCTTTGCCACGAGCACAGAACAAGCAGGTGCTTTAACACTGTGAAACCGTCCTCCTTCCCGCCGGGCTTCCTGTGTCTGTACTCCGGTTCCCTGCTTTGTAGCAGGTGGGACTCGTGGCTCTCGTGGCTCTGTTTCCCCTGCCTTTGTCCACGCCCTGCTTTCTATGCGGAGTGTCTTCCCTACCGCGGTCTCCTGTCTCCGTCTGCGCTTCTCCCCGGTGGGGGCGCCCGGGCTGCTCCCCCTCCCAGCGCCCCGCAGCGGCCCCACAGACCGAAGGCGCCCGTTCGCCATAACAGGGAACGCCGCTGCCTCCCAGGGCAGGAATGCCGCGGGGTGCCAGGGTGGCTCTCTTCGCTCTGTCGGAAGGAGACGGCCCCCGAGCAGTGAAGGTCTCTTGGGAGTGCGAGCACTGGCCCTCCGGGCCTCTGCACCGTGCGCTCACTCGTCCGAGAGCGGGGAGCAGCCCAGTCCCTCCCGTGCGCCCGTCTCCCAGACGCCGGGCGAGGGGCCCGAGCCAGCGGGCAGGAGCGGCAGAGCAGCGGGGCCCCTCGCGCGGAGGGTCTTGCAGGGCGGAGCAGGCGTCTGTGGGGAGAGGGCTCTCGTGTCTCAACCGTGGCCTCATAGCGTACTGGTCGCTGGTGGGGCCAGGAACCGAGTAAGATGCACAGCCTGTGGGGAGGGGGTGTAGCAGCAGAGCTGTGATTGACGGACAGACCTGGCGCTGTGAGCTGTTTCCCTTCCGTGCTGGTGAGCAGTGTCGGTCTGTCTGCCTGCAGCGACTTGGTACCTGACGCGCAAAGTTTCTGGTGCATCACACCTGGGCCGCGGGCCTGTCTCAAAGTGTTCCGCTGTTTCTCTCTGGATCTGGCCTCGCTTTCCGCACGGCCTTCTGCTCGGGGACGGCGTTCTTCTGGTGAGCCCGTGTTTGGTTTCGCTGCAGGAGGAGCTGGATTTGTCTTCCACGTCCCAGATGTCTCCCCTGTCCCTCTACGGAGAGAGCTCCAGCAGACCCTGCTCGGCCGAGCCCCTGAAGGAGGACAAGCCCGTCCCCAGTCCCAGGAGCAGAGCCGGTACCGTTCCCTCTCCCGACGGTGTCCCTGCTGGCCCAGCCGGGCTCGGGTTCCGTTTCTCAGAAGCAGATGTGGGGTCCGGGGTGGGAGGGTCGCCGGGCCTGTCCAGTGTACTGGTGTACGGTACACGGAGCACCAGTGTGGGGAGGGTGGGGAGGACGTCCCCCTTTTGTCCTTTCTGTCTTCAGAGGTGAAGGGGCCGCAGGGGACTCAGGCCTCTCCCCCCTGAGTGGGGGGTCCTGTCTGTGAGGGCCACGGGGTGGTGGCCTCTGCCACCTCATGGCGCCAGGCTGGAGGCTGGGCTGCGGGCTGCTCCGCGGTCCGCTGGGGCCTGCGGCCGCCGTGCGTGGACCTAGCCGAAGGCGGTCACTCAGGGCTCAGGGCGACCTCAGGGTGGCTGACTCGGGCGGTCGACGTGCGGAGAGAGGTGTAAATGGAGTCTGTCCCCTCTGACTGCTGACCCGTCTTCGGGCTGACCTGTGGTTTGGTGTTTCTCCAGAAAGCGGACCGGCTCCGAGGAAGAAGCTGCAGACAAACTCCAAACCCTCGATCCAGCCCAAGCCTCTGCTGCTCCCAGCAGCACCCAGGCCTCCGACCAGCCCCAGCGTCCCCGCGAAGGCCATCCTCATCCAGGCCCTGCCCACCCTGATTCCGGTGGCAAAGCAGCAGCCAGCGATCAGCATCCACCCCGCGCCCACCAAAGGTACCGCGTGCAGCGCGGGGCTGCGTGTGCCTGACGGGCGGCCGCCGTGGCGGGCGCCACGTGACTCGCCCCAGGTGTGCGGGGCTGTCTGCACCCGGGCCGCGCGCCAGGACCCGTCCTCGGTCTGGACGTGGCAGGTGGCCGACACCTGGTCCCGGTCCCGGCAGGAGAGAGCTCTCAGACCCGGCAGCCGACACGCCCGTTGCCTCACAGGTTTAGTCACGAGAGGCTCGTGGTTTGTGTGACCACGCGTGATGAGGGGCAGCCCGGGAAACTCCGTCGGTGACGTTCTGTCCTGAGGTGTTTGCGTCTGTGAGCCTGTTGTGAGGGAGAGGGCGGTGTTTAAACAGCGCGGCCCGGCTCGGGTCTCGTGGGTCTCGTGGGTCTCGTGGTTTGGCGGTGGAGCCAGGCGCTCACTCTCCGAGGCCCGGACGTGGCCTGGGGCGGCTCCGGGACCCCAAAGCCCGTCTTCCTCTCGCTCAGGCCGCGTGTGTTTCTGCGTGCCGTCCACCAGGGGGCCGCGTGCGCTCCATTCTGCGAGGGTCCGGCGGAGGGAGGCCTGGCACGGTCCAGCCCGGGAGTCGCTGGCTCAGGCGGCCGCTCTGGCAGGTGCTCGTCACCCCTCTCGTGCTGGGGCGTGTCTCCCGACTCCAGCAGCCTCCTCGGGGGCAGCGACCGGGGCCCAGGAAGACGAGGTGTTGCTGGGGTACAGGCTGTCCCTGAACACAGTGGGGCGTCTGCTTTTGGGGCTGTCTGTCCAGCTCTGGGTGTTAGCTCGTTTCTTCTGCTCGACGGGGTGAGGCCGTGCATGCGGGGTCCGGGGTGCTCTGGGGTGTCCCGGGTCATAGGCGGCTCAGCATGGAGCACGGGAGGCCAGGGAGGCTGGGTGGGAGGTGCGTCCCTCCTGACCGCGTCCCCTCAGGAGGAGCCCAGTGACGGAGGCAGCTGCTGGCCGGCCGGGGCCCGGGCCCTGCCCCACGGCTCGGGGTCTGGGAGCGGCCCGTGAAGAGCGAGTCACGGGGGCTTCACTTCTCCTCGACCCACGCCGAGCGGAGACCTAGCCGTCTCCCCCGTTCTGTCTCCCCCTCGGCTTGGATGCGGCCGATCCGAGGGCGGCGGGGGAGGGGCGAGGCGTGCACTGGGAGAGCGGGAGGCGGCGAGGCCGGCCGGACACAGAGCCGGGTTGTCCCCAGACCTGGAGGGGCATCCCCGGACCTGGAGGGGCGTCCCCGGACCTGGCCCCCGGCTGCCGCTGTCGGCAGGGAGGTGGTGTGAGCTCGGCCGTGGGGGCCGCGTGGCCGTTACTTTCCTGCATTGGTTTTGGGAAATGGGGCCGAGCCTTCCCGTGCCGCTGGCCAGTGCCGCCCGCCCGCGACCGGGCTGGAGGGGGCTCCTGCCTTCGGAGCGACGCGGTCTCCCTGTCGCCCACGTCCCGTGCTCTCAGCGACAGGCCCATGGAGCAGTGTCTCGTTTCCGGGGTCTCCTCCTCGCGGCAGCAGCGTTCTCGCTGAGAGGAGGGGGAGGAGCGCTGTTGCCTGGCCGCCCCGGTGCAGGGAGCCCGTGGCTCCCCTGTGCACGGGCCCTGCCTGTTTCCGTGGGTCTCGACTGCTGCTCCCAGGTTTTGTGGCTCCGCTTCTGGGTGATGAGCTGCAGGTTCGTGTAAGAGCATCGCGAAGTTCTTAGTGGCCGTTTCTTGTCACCGGTTTCTCAGTCCGGAGAAACGGAGAGGACGGTCGCGGCCGCTGGGCGACGTGGTGTCTGTGGCGTGAGGGCAGCGCGGCAGAGGCTGGGCCTGGTGCGCGTCCTGCATCGGCACGAGCCTGTCCTTGGGCCCAGACTGGCCGTGACTTCTCGGTGAGTGTCGCTGGGAGACCTCCCGCTGGTCCCCCCACGCTGGTGGTTAGTTTCACTCGCGTACTTGGCCCGAGCGTATTTTTATCAGCTTATGTGTCATTTTCTCACTTTATGTTTTTATTTCGTAAAAGAAGTCATTCTAAGGGAGAATGTTTAGTGATCATTTATGCCCAAGTAAATTGTACGTACTACAGATCCGTGAAATCACCCTTACATCTTTCTCACTGATGCACTCATTTACGTGGGACAAAACAGTGTTGAACTCCGTTACTTTTAGCAGGGTTTTCGAGGCCGTCTGAAGCTGTACTTCGATTTCATGGGAGTGGTTTTTTAAAGCTGAGACAGATGTTCTTAATGCACAGGTGTTCTGAAGCATTACTTTGATTTTTCGTTTTCCTCGATGCTCTGAAGGATGGGCTGAGTCTCACGCGGCTCGTGTCACGCTGCCTGGGAGTGCAACACCGTTTCCCTAGAGACGGGTCCTAGACGTGTGTGAAGGTTTGGTTGCCGGGCGTGGCGGTGCCTTCGTGTTGCCAGGCAGGTTCCCGGAGCCCGGGGGCCCTGAGGGGCCCCCAGCAGGCCGGCAGCGCTTCTCCCAGGAGGGTTGTGAGCGAGCGTCTCCTTGAGGTCACCGACTCCCTCTGCTCAGAGGAGCGGGACCTTGAACCAGGGCGCAACGTGAAGATGAGGAAGAGACGTGCAGGCCGTCTGGGGGCGGGGGCCGTGCCCGCCTGCCCAGGACCGGAGTCACAGGTCTGCGTTCCCTGCGCTTGTCGGCCAACAGCTCGTCTCGGGGGCGTCACCGTTCTTGGTGTTTGAGGCCCTGGGCCCTTCCAAGCACCGAGTCGAGGAGCCTCTGGGTGCGTGTTCCCAGCTCAGCGCCTCTCAGTCCCGCCAGCTCGAAACACGTGTACAGGCTCTGCGTCCGTGGGAAGGTCCGTTCTGCATAACGTGACAGTCCTTTGAGCACTGACGTGCCTCAGAGGTCGGGGCCCCACTCGGAGACGTCTCCGCACGACCTAGCAGCCTTGGTGCGTGCGTGCGTGCCGAGACCAAACACACGCGAGTGCACTGAGCACTCTCGCGGGAGGGGAGGGCACAGCCGGGGTCGCGGAGGCCAGACAGCGCTTGTCCTCACGAGAGCCCGGGCTGCGGCCAGGCCGGCGTGGGTGGCTCCGCACCCCCCACCCCCATCGCTCCACCCGCAGACCAGGCCTCCGGCCGAGCGGCCCCTCCCGCCGCGGAGCTGGGCTCCCGCTGACCCTGTCCTCTGTCTCCGCAGGCCAGACCGTGGTGCTGTCTCCGCCCGCCGTGGTCCAGCTGCGGGTGCCCGGGGTCCTGCCCGCGCCCCAGCCCGTCCTGGCCGTCGCTGCGGGGGCCACGCAGCTCCCCAACCACATGGTCAGTGTGGTGCCAGCCCCTGTGGCTGGCAGCCCAGCGAACGGAAAGCTTTCTGTGACCAAACCCGTCCTGCAGAGCGCCGGGAGAAGCGTGGGCTCCGACGTAAGTGTGACCTCGGTCACAGTGTCTCAGTGCCGGGCTCGAGGGCGGGCAGAGCCCACGTCTGTCCTTGTCACCGTGTGTGTGTGGGGGGGGGGGGCGCTGAGGCCGCGCATCCAGCCGTGTGTGTGTGTGGGGGGGGCTGGTGCGGGGGCTGCGGGTCCAGTCTGTGGTGGCGACGGGTGGAGTGGCGCCGTGGGAGCCGCCGTGTAGGTGGTGTCAGCCGCCCGTCAGCTGGCTGAGCCCTGCGGGAGCCCAGGGCACCCCTGCGCGGGCAGCGGCTGCGGGCAGCCTCACCGGGGGCCCCGGGCTGGCCTTCCCGGCACGTGTGTCAGTTGGATTCGTGTCCATTCCGGATGCAAAACGGCCAGAAGAAAAGATCGTCACGATCTGCTCCTCTTGCGCTTAAGCAGAAAGCGCGGTAGAAGAGTTGGAATTCAGCAGGCTGCGCAGGTCAGCATTCTTGTAGCGTTTCTGGTATAAAAAAAAAAAAGAATAAAAATGGAAAAGGCACCCTTTTCTGACACCTTGTATGAGGCTCCTCCCCAGGACCCTGATGCAGACGGGTCGTCGGCGCTGGCGGATGTCGGCGCCACCGAGGTTGCCTGGCCGGCTCCGGTGAGGCTGTGTCTGGGAAGTGCAGGGGGGAGGGGCTGGGTGGTTATTTTAGGAAAACCAACGTTAAGGTGTTTGACCTTATTTACTGGTCTCACCAGGAGCAGTTATGGACCACTTCAGGGTAGACGGCTTGTGTGTGAAAGCCGTTACAGGTAGAAGTCGGCAGCTCAGTCCCCTCTGTACTTACGATGCTCAGAACGTTGTCTGGTGCTTCACACGGACTTAGCTTGGCTGCCGGGCCCCTCCCTCCCCGGATAAATGAGGCCGAAGCAGCAGGCAGGTTCCACACTTTGGGTGGGAGGACGCGACCCGGCAGGTTTTGCTCAGAAGTTTTCACCACGGCAGACGTTGTGGGCAGCGAAGGGGCAGGTAGCTGTGGGTGGTTTGGGTGCAAAGTCTCGGTGGCGGGAGCGGTGACCTTCCTGAAACGGAGGAGACCTCTGGAGTGTTCAGGCGCCGTCCGGGTGTCAGGCAGAGCGCCCAGCCGGTCAGCTGGGCGGCGTGGGGCTCCTTAGAACCAGAGTGTGGAGGAGACCGCATCGGAGACGGAGCGCTTGGAGTGGACGATGGCCCGAGGAAGGCACGTGCGGAGACCACCGGGGGCCTGTGGTGTGGTGCTGGGTGGGGCGAGGGCCTGAGTGGGGGCGGCCACGGCGAGGGAGCCCGAGGAGCCGAGCTGGGGAGCGGGGTGCCGGGCCGGCGTTGTTCTCCACACGGGCAGCGAGGGCCTGGTTTCGTGGGGGGAGTGTTCTTGGGGGTGGTGGGCGGGAGGAGATTCCCCACGCCCCAAGGGGTCAGGAGGCTGCTGGGGGGGCTGCTCAGTCTGCGCGCGGGGAGTAACAGAGGAGTGAGCCCTGCTGCCTTCCCTCCGTGTCTGCAGGTTCCCGTCACCCACGGAGGACGGGGAGGGAAATGGGGGTGGGGGCGTTTGGGGGGCTGCGTGCGGCTTGCACATGCCGTGTCTCCAGTGCGGGTGGCTCCAGGGCGGAGCCCGGCAGCGGCTGGGCGTGCGGGGCTCCCGAAAACGGTCGGTGCAGGGCCCGAGCCACAGACCGCAGGTCTGAGTGCCGTGCGGTGACGCCTGGCCCCCGGGGGTTTGTGGCGGGGGTTGGGGGCGGGGCCAGCAGCCTGGGAAACAGAAGCCGTGCCCCCTTAGGCCTCGGAAAGCCTCCCTTATCCTGTCTCTTCACTCGGGGCGGGACTTTTAAAAACCTGTTTTGAAACAGCCAGTAACAGGTTTTGAATAAGTGTTTGAGGACAGCCGCGCAGACGGTCTGTCCCGGTCGGGTGGGGCTCGGGGCCCGGGGCCCGGGGCGCTCTGACCGGCCGTCCCCCCCTCCCCCCAGGTCGCCGTGCTCCGGAGGCAGCAGCGCATGATCAAGAACCGGGAGTCGGCCTGCCAGTCCCGCAAGAAGAAGAAGGAGTACCTGCTGGGGCTGGAGGCCCGGCTGCGGGCCGCCCTGTCTGAGAACGAGAAGCTGAGGAAGGAGAACGGGTCGCTGAAGCGGCAGCTGGACCAGGCAGTCCTGGAGGTGTGTGCCGGCCGCTGGGCCGGCGGGCGGGCGGGCGCAGGGCCACCGCCCCTCCTCTCTGAGACATCCGCAGGGGGAGGCCCACTGCAGGGGGAGTCTGTGACCTAGCGGAGTGAGGAGGGGCCAGGAGCCCTGCATGTCCATGGGGGGGCGGGGGGCAGAGCCCTGGGGGAGCAGCCCCAGGTCACCTCCCCCCCCCCAGTCCCCACGGCTCAGCAGCACCCCCAGGCTTCCCTCCTCGGAAGGGAAGCGGGGACAGCACAGACCCAAGTGTCCGCCTCTCCCGGCCCCACCGGAGCCCGGTCCCGGGGTTCGCACCGTGCCCTGCTGCTCCCAGGCTGGTGCGCGCCTGTTCCGCCCGCACAGCGCGGTGCTCTCGGGCCGGAGCAGCTGCCCGGGGCCCCGGGTGGCCTCTGCTGGAGGGCAGGCTTCTCGCTGTCCTGGCGCCCAGTGCCCAGCTGCCCAAGGGAGCCGCCCCGGGTCACTGACCCCAGCGGCCGAGGGGATAGGACGGGCTGCTGGAGCGCCTCGGGGCGCCGGGTGGAGGGCAGAGGGAGTGGGGAGGCCCTGCTCTGGTCTCCGGGGAGCGGCGTTGGCTGGCCTTTGAGCTTTGCTTGCTGCTCGAGCACTCACAGAACCGGTGGGGGGGCCGAGCACCCTCCCCGAGGGGCTGCTTTGCGGGGCTGGGTGTCGTCTGACTGTGTCTCTCGGCTCCTTTGTAGAACCAGAGGCTGAAAGTGCCCAGTCCGAAGCGCAGAGCCGTCTGCGTGATGGTGCTGCTGGCCCTCGTGCTCCTGAACTGCGGGCCCTTCAGGTGAGTGTGGGGCCACGCGGCTCCTTGCTGTGTGGGTGTCACTGCGTCGCCCTTCTCTCCCACAGCCGGGGGGCCGCGTCCCCCGCAGGCTCTGGGCAGGCCAGGTCTCCAGGCGCCGTGTCCAGGGAGGGAGGCTGACCAAGCCCTGTCCTCTGTTCTGGCCAAGGTGCGGCCCCTCCCCAAGACGGGAATCTTTGTGGCTGGGACGTGGGACTCGGGGGGAGGGGCAGTCCCGCCCCCGCCGGGCGAGCTCCTCTGGGGTTTCTCAGGAGATGGTGGCGCGGGAGAGGCGAGCACGGGGCGCTGCGCTGCGCCGGGCCTGGGACCCGTTGGAAACACGAGTCCCTTCCCGCAGCCCTGAGCCCCTCGGCCCGTCGTCCTCCAGGGAGCGCTCGCGCTCCTGCCCTGAGACGCGCCCTCCAGGTCCGCCCCGGCCCTCTCCCCGGTCGCCCGGCTCGCCTCGCTATGCGAGGTCACCGCTGGCTGCGGCTGCGAGCCCCTGCACAGCTCAGACGTGGAGTTCACGCTGCCAGCTGTGCGGGCTTGCGTGCAGCAGACTTTGAAATGAAATCCAGTTCAAGTTCTTGGCCAGCAGCCCTTCCACGTTTGTCAGAGTGACACACAAGCCGGAGAAGCGCAGGCGCCTCGGCGCCCGGTGCTGCCGGCCCGGGGCACCTGGGGGGGTGGGGGGGAGCAGAGGCACTTTGTCCGCGTTCTGTGCGGGTGCGGGCCCTTCCTCCCAGCCTCTGTGGGCGCCAGCTTCGGCTTTAAAAAGGGGCTGCACCCCGTCGCGCTCAGAGCTGGTCGACTTCTCGGCCCGGCCTTCGGGTGGGGCGCGTGCTGGGGGCTCGTGGGTGTCTCCGCCGCCTCCCTGCTGTGCCGCCCCGCCCCGCCCCGCCCCTCCCCCTCCCCCAGATGGGTTGTTAGGACGAAGGCGAAGGCAGTCCAAGAGACCTTTGCTCACTTCCCCCTTGACCTTGAGAAGTCACGATGTCGCTGCCAGAGAGGAGAGGGGACCCGCGGGAACTCCTGCTGCCCCCCTCTCGGGAGGGGCTCCCTGGGGAGCTCCTCCCACACCCGCCCCGTCCCGATGAGAGAGCGAGAGAGCGCGGCCTCATTCCCGGCTTGGAGCCGGTTGTCCGAAGACCACGACGGTCTGGGTTTTTCCCCAGCACAAGCTTGTTGTTGAGAGGGGATGGGAGGGGCCCTCCCTGCGGGCGGGGCACTGCCCTGGACGAAGCAGAGGTCTCTGGGCCCGTCCATGCCAGTGAGGGCCAGCAGGGAGAACAGGACGCCCCGGGGTGGGGGGCGGGGGGTGTGGGAAGAACGCCCCCCAGACTGTGGAAAGTGAAGGGCAGGGTAGCCCAGCCCTCAAGAGTGAGCAGGTCCGGGCGAGGCGGGAGGTGCGGCCAGGGGCTCAGGCGCCGGAGCTGGGGAGGACCGAAGCACAGCGCCCCTTGCAGGCGTGGGCCCAGCGGTGGTAGTGCTGCGGCGGTCTGACCTGGGTCGCGAGGTCGAGCGTGTGCCTGGCTGTGCCGGCTGTGCCGCAGCCTGCCCGGCCGCCTCGGGGGCACACGGACCTGTCGAACCTTGGAAAGTCCCTGTGAAGTACATGTTTCTTCTTTCTTATTTTACACGTAAGGAATCGGGGGTGGGGGGAGGCTCCGAGCCACACCTGCTGGTCCCCCGGCTCAGACTCTGGGCTTTTCCCCTCGTGTGTGTGGGTCCGAAGGCCAGCATCTCGGGGGTTCAGAGGTCGGGTGTGGCTCTTAGGTGGACAGCAGCAGCCGCGTGGGGCGGCTCTGGGGAAGAGAGCGGGGAAGCCCACCTGCGGAGGCAGCCACAGGGGAGCAGGTGTGCGGAGGTGGGGCCGATTTGGGGAGGAGCCATTGGTTGCTCAGCCACTTGGTATGAAAACTGGGTATCTGAAATTTTATCTCAAGGATTAAGTAGCTTCATAAATAATCTAAAACAGTTGTTGGCTTTTAGAATTTCGTAAATGAAAAAGTAAAGTAACAGTTGTTACCGTACTTTTCCAGGCCTTTGGGGAAATTGAAATTAGTTGTGTTTTATTACTCTATGCTTTCCAGGCCTGTTGGCAGATAACACGAGTGAGTTTATTGGTGTAAGGACTAGTTTGTAGCGGGACACTGTCAAGACTCTTGTGGTAGCAAGGGGTGGAGAGTAGGATGTTTCTGACACCTGAGACATAGCGACTACCATTTTCTTAATATCTACTAGTTTGTTTTAAAATGCTGAGTCGATGCCCTGGCTGGTGTGGCTCAGTGGATTGAGCACCGGCCTGCGAACCAGAGGGTCACCGGTCACATAACTGTATCGACCGAGTGACCGTTCGAAGAAAGGCTCTTTAGGAACCTCCGAGTGTTAATAATTCTGAACTGATTTAGTTTATTAATCATCTGTATACCATGCAAGTGGCCACTCTTGATTGTACCTTTCTTCAGATTTGGGCAAACCGCTGGGCTCCGGAGACTGACTCCTTCAGAGCCACAGGTCCTTACCGGCCCCCTCCCTCCCTCCCTCCCTCCCTCGGGGCAGGACGGCTCTCCCTTCCCCGGTGCCGCCTGCAGTGTCCGCGCCCGCGTAGGCGTGGGTCCCGGGCACGGGCGGGAGGCGAAGCACAGAGCGCTCTAGCGAGCCGGGTTTCTCCGCCCGTGATCGGCGGATTGGTGTGTGGGAGGGTTAAATAGCTGCTGCAGTGTCCGGTGTGTGTGTGCACGGGTGCACAGCACATACGTGCATCGTGTGCGTGTCTCTGCCGCCCAGTCCTTAGGCCCGTCAGGAGAGCAGGTGTAGACAAACGACGGTGTTATGGGGAGAGTGGACAGGAGGAGGTAAAAGTAAATAGGAAACTTTTATAGGAGATGGAAAGGGAAGAATCGGACACAGTGACCTCTGTTGCCCTGTCCGGTAGCCTGCCTGCGGGACTCGAAAGCCTGATGTCTTTGGCTGTTGACACAGAGCGGGTCCCACTCCATCTGCAGGTCTCCTCACCGGAGAGCTGCCCGCCGCCGCCGTCACCGTTGTCACCCACCCGAGTGTGTCCCCGTGTGCGCTCCGCTCACCCTTCACGCGCACACTGACGCAGAAAACCCACGTCGTTCAAACAGTGCGCCAGTGAGGTGCCCTCACACTGACACACCTTGTTTGTAGGGCTGCCTTCCCGTGTCGAGGACGCCAGGCCGGGGGCTTGCGTGCACGAGCGTGTTTTTCTGGCCGTGTGCTCGGCCCCGCGCGGGGGCTCTGGTGTGCCCGTGTGCACCCTGTCCAGCGTGTGCCATGCTGCTCTTTCATGCCTCGCTCTCCGTCTTTGACCTGCAGCACGCCGGAGCAGGATTCCCGGAGAGCGAGCCCCAGCACGAGCCCTGTGAACCAAAGGAGGCATCTTCTCGGGTTTTCTGCCAAGGAGGCGCAGGACACACCCGACGGCGTCATCCGGAAGGACAGCTTCAGGTGAGCGGGGGGTGTGCTGAGCTGGAGCCGAGAAGCTGATGTGGCTCCCCTAACCCTAACCCCCCCCTCCCCACCCTCGACCCGGACCCTGTCCCCCTCAGACCCTTTCCTCCGACCTCGGGGCCGCCATCGGCTCTCTCTCTCGGCTCCCACCCCAGGGTGGGGGTTTTTAACGCTTGGTTTCTTGTCTGGGTCCGTCCTCACATGAACACCTGCAGAGAGAGGCTCGTTTCTCCCGCCCCCGCTGGGATCGGGGCGCAGGGAGACACGCCTGTGCCCGTCTGTTTCAGGTACCCCCACGCCGTCTCCGATGACAAGGCCCTGATGGTGCTGAGCGAGGAGCCCGTGCTGTACCTGCCGCCCCCTCCGTGCCGGCCCCTGATCAACACCACGGAGTCCCTCAGGTGCGTGTCGCCGAGCGGGCTGTGGGGGGCGGGCGCCGAGGGGCTGAGCCACCACTCGTCACGCGCCCCGTCTGCCTGAGAGGCACAGTGCCTCCGTTCCATGGGGGGGTGGCCCCAGACGTCCCCCCGAAAACCACAGAGGGATGCTCGTGTGGAAGTTGGGGGTGTGTGTCAGTCGGGCGGGCGGTGACACCGCGGTGCCAGGGAGGCAGTCACTGGAACACACGTGACCCCGGAGACACTTGCCACGGGTGCACCTTTTCCCACCTGCTTCTCCTTGGAACTTCTCCTGCGGTTTGGACCCTGTCCTGGAACCTCAGAGCCCGCTTCGGTGTTTCGTGGTTGATAGCAACTGTGGTTACGTGGACGCAGTCCCAGCGGCTTTGCAGCTGCTCCAGAGAGGGAAATACAGGGGCCTTTGGGTAGAGCCTGGCTTTTTAAATTTCTGGTTGGAAAATTGGGAAACTCGGATTGTGGTGCTTTGAAATCTCCTTTTCTTCCCGAGCATTTGAGTTCGCTCTTTCCCTTCCCACAAAAGAGGCGATTTTCAAGGTGGTGACGCACCTGTCGTCGTCAGACACCCTGTGGCCAGCTCCCCTGCCCGTCTGGACGCGGGAGTGCAGCCCAGGGCAGAGGCAGCAGACGCTTTCCTGTGGAAACACCTTTGCGTCCGTGTTTCCACCTGGCAGGTGCTCAGGTGCGGTTTTCTTTGCACCTTGCCCTGGAGGTGGAGGAGGCCACCTCATGACAGCTGACGCCTGGTGAAAAGCAGCTTAGCTGCGCCTGCCCTTCCTCCAGGCGGCAGCAGCAGTGAGCCCCCGGGCACTTGGAGCGCCCTCCGCAGCCTGTGGGGTGCGGTCAGACTTCTCTCTGGTCTTCACCCTGAGGCACGCGCACACTTACCGGAGCTGCCTTGCAGGCTGAACCACGAACTGCGGTGGTGGGTGCACAGACACGAGGTGCAGAGGACCAAGTCGAGGAGGATGACGACCCAGCAGCCCAAAGCCCACGTTCTCCAGGTGCGTCTGCGCCCGCCTCCAGCGGCGGCTGAGCGTGTTAGCTCCGTGGGGGGGCTGCCCCCAGCTGGGGCACCCCGTCCCTGGAAGACCTGGGGAGTCTGACCCTCGGCCGCCCCTGACGGTCCCTGCCCCCTGCCCGGGGTCACTGGTGTGGGGCTGGACTGGGCACCCCCGGGGTCCTTGCAGAGCCGCTGCTGTTTCCTGCTCTCGTCCACAGACCCGCTGTCACGACACCCACATCAGATGTTTTTTGTGGCAAACACGGTGTGATAAGTAATGCAATAACACCGGTTACGTTCTTTGTTCTTGGGGGTTTTCAGAAAGGGTGGTGACACAGAGGGCAGGTGGGGAGGGAAGGCCCCTCTGTGGAGACTGTCCTTGGGCTTGGGGAGCCCTGCGGGTGGACGCTGGCTCTCGGGTGGACCTGGAGTTGGGTGCCGCTTGCCACAGAGCACCGTGCACTGTCCCTGCGTCACTGGTCGGGGGCCTGTCACTCCTCTGAGGCGCAGACCCGGGAGCACAGTGCTGAGGGTGGCCCGGTCCCGCCCGCACGGAGCCTGCTGTCCGGTGGGGGCTGTGCCGCCGTGTGTGAGCGCTGAGGGTCCGGGCGCTGAGGGCGAGGCCGGAGGCCTGTGTGAGCTCTGACGTTACTGCCCACCTCACGTCCTTGCTGACCGTGACCTTGGCTGAGTCCCTGTGACTGCGACTGCCTGAGCCCACGGCTAGTTTTTCGGCTTCTCTGTTAAGGGGGTGGATTCTGGGTAGGCCAGCAGCATCTCCAGCTTCTCTCTGCCTGCCATTGCCGTCGTCAGTGCTTTGCAGCCTCCTGTTTCCCGGGCCCAGGGCCTGCGGCGGCGTCCCCGGGGGCGGGGGCGGGGGCGGGGTTGGGCACGAAGGTTTTTGGGTCGACTCAGTAAACAGCAGGGGCAGGCTTCATGATGGACCTTCCACACTTCAGGAACTTTCCATTGGGAAACTAATTGTTTTAGGCAAGCGTAAATTGTTATCTTTTCAACAGTACTTGTATGACTTGGCCCTAAAACTTGGAATGCCTGAACTAAGCTTTGGGGATCTTAAGCCAGAAACTTGACGGGAAGGGTCTCAGATGCCTCGGTCCCTCTGAGGTACCTCTGCGCCCCGACTGTGGCCGGAGGAGCCCCGTCTCTGCTGGTGCTGGTGCCGTGCCGCGCACACACAGTGCGTGAAGCTGGGCGGGGAGGGACGCCGTGCGGCCACCGCGGTGGGAGCTCGGTACCTGTGGCTGCGGAGCCGGTCGGTGCAGGCGACCGCCATGCGCTTCCATCTGCGGCACCTGCTGCTCTTCTCTTCCAGGGTGCGCTGCCGCAGGGCCCGCCTTCGCAGCTCCTGGCCGTCCAGTACACGGAGACCCCCAGCGCCAGGTGAGTGGGCGGGCACTCTGCCCAGTGGGGGCCGTCCTCGCTGCCCTTGGGCTCCGTGTGCAGGAGTCCCCCTGCTTGTGGGGACGTGTGTGCAACCCAGTGCAGCCAAGTGCTCCAGGGCCGCGCACGCCCCGCCTCCTGGCGCAGGGGTCCTCTGCGGGGTGGCAGGGCTGTGTCTTCCACGCTTCTGTGCGTTTGGCCGGCAGTCGCCCTGGTCCGCGTGTGCCGGAGTGCGAGCTGTGTCTCGGGGGCTTCAGTCTGGCCCGAGTCACCCTGGGGCCTGTGGCCGGGAGGCACACGCCCCCGTTCCAGAGGGTCTCAGGGCAGCAAGCTGCACGCCGACTGTGGGTGAGAACACAGCAGCCGGGGGCTGGCAGGCATCCCAGCCCCCTCCTCCCGAGGAGAGCGGGGTTCGGCGTGTGCATGGAGTGGGGACGCCGTGGAGAGTCTCGGGCGTGTGCCCAAGTTCACGGTCAGGCATGGCCCGGGGGCACACGGCGTGACCTCAGAGGGAGCCGTCACGGCTCACGCAGACTCTCCTCTTGGCCGCGCTCTTCTCTTACGTGAATAGAAATTGGAAAACTAAAGGTTCGTGGAAACTGTAAAAGAACGTGATACCGGAGGAGAAGAGTAAGCTGTGTTTGGGAAGGATAAGCGTTCTTTCTTTTCGTGTCCTTTAACCCGTGGTGTCGGCGTCCCAGTCGCCGGGCACTGGGGTTCAGGGTCCCTCTGTCGGGGCCGCGGCACTTCCCACGTCTGACCAGCGGTCGCCGGGAGATGCCTGTGGGCGGGGCCCCACACGTGCTTCCCGTCCCCTCTCACCCCAACCCCGGAGTGACCCCGACCCCGGAGTGGCCCCGACAGGGTCTCCCCGCGGATGCCCTCGGGGACGAGGACAGGAACTCCGAGCCAGGCTGCCGTGTTCGGGACCCTGCACCGCCTGCACGCCCTGCACCCCCACAGCCTTGGAGGCGGGCGGCCAGTGCCGACCGCGGTGGGCGGCCCTGGCCTCAGACTCTGTTCTCGTTGCCAGGAACGGGCAGTCGTGCCGGCCGCGGCTCTTCTGTGGTCTCAGCGACGCCCGTGGCTGTCTGGGGCGTTGCAGCCGCGAGGCAGGGATGGGGTTCTAGCTCAGCCCGTGGAATCTCACCGGTCTCCTGACCTCTCGGGCTTTCCAAAGTGTTGTTATAAAAACTGCGGAGATGCCGCTCCGGTTTGGTTGAGATTCTCACGCTTCAGACGTGGGCTCAGAGGGCGTGTCTCCGAGGGCAGGCGGCGCTCCGCGGTGCAGGAACAGTGCCTCCTTCTCCCCGCAGGAGGGCGGGGAACGAGCTCCAGGTGTACCGCGCCTCCCCCCGGAGCCACCAGGACTTCTTCGACGCCATCCGCAGGAGGGGGGACACCTTCTACGTGGTGTCGTTCCGCAGGGTAAGTGCGCTGTGAGGGGGGGGACGCCTTTCCGAGAGCCCGCTCAGCCCCTGGCACGGGGCAGAGCCCGGGGCGTGGCTGGCGTGGACGGGGCTGCGGGGCGAGAGGGGTGAGGCCGGGGCTCCGTGCCGACACAGCGCCGACTCCCTGCTGACGTGTCTGCCGTCCCTGTGGCCTCGTGGCCGCGCCGTGTGTGTGTGCTGCCAGAGTGCCTGTGGAGGCCTGGGGTGGCCGTCGGGTGATGAGATGTCGCCGTCGCCGGGTGAGCCGTGGGCCGTAAGGGTGGCAGCCGTGGGGCGTCCGCTCCGTGGTCCCGAGAGGCCGCCCCCTCCTCTGTGCTCCGGTGACGCCGGCGCCTGCGGCTGCGGAAGGTGGTGGAGGGTCCTCAGCTCACGCAGCGTCCGCGTCCGCACGAGCGGTCTTGGATGTCACATGTGGTGACCAAACGGAGCACCCGGCCTGCGTGCCGTCTGTCTCCCCTCTGAAGGGAGGACGCACGCGTGTGGGGTGCCCTGTGCGGATGGATGCCTGTGCCGGGTGTTAGACCGGGAGCGGGTGAGGGAGGGGCTGGAGTTCCTCGGTGGTGTGTGTCCGAGGACTCCTCCTTCTGGCAGGGGGGGGTGTGGCTGCAAGTGAGCGCGCCCCAGCAGCAGAGCAGAGGGCGCCTCCCGGTGCCCCGTCCCCCCGCCGCTCGGGGGCCCTGGGTTCCCTCCTCGGTGTCAGTGCCGAGGAGCCCAGGGCCTGGGGCCGGAGACGAGGCAGCCCGGCCTGCCCTGCGTTCGTGGTTCTCGGTGACACCTGCTGGGACGGTGCGGGGCCCCCGTGATGGCACTAGTGACGACGCCTCGGGGTCCCCGCCCCACACACGCCCGGGGGGCCCTGGGCACAGCCACGTCCGCAGCAGGGCAGCTGCCCGTGGGCTGACGAGGCCGAGGGGAGAGGAGGGGGTGCGGCAATGAGGTCCAGCCCCCGGAAGACGGGGCTCGGTGGAGGTTGAGATGAGGACGCTGCCGAGTGTGCCGTGCGGAGTGCGCTCCGGGGGGTGTTGTAACGCACAGAGAGCTGACCGCCGAGGGGCAGGGTGCCGGCTGTGCCACTCGGTCCAGACCGGGGCGCGTGTCGGAGGCAGCCTCGTGCGGCCGCGGGCGCCGTCCGGTCAGGCGGTCTGTGTGTCCGGGGAGGAGCGCCCTCTGTGGGCGAGGGCGGTCCTGTCCTGCCTGGGAAGGGCCGCTGCGGCGTGTTTCCAGCGGGCGCCCCCGCGTCTGCATGTGTGGAAGCGGCTTCCTGTGCGTGTGCCGCGGAGGGCGCTGCCAGAGGGCGGTGGGTGCCACCGCTTCCCTCCTGGTCCTCGTGGAAGCCGCCCTGCCCACCCCCACCCCCACCCCCGGTCGGGGGCCCGGCTGGGCGTCTCCGTTCCCGACCGACCTCCGACCGCAGCCCCGTGCTTCCCGGGGAGCGGAGAGGGAGGGTGGGCCTGTGCGTCCTCAGACCGTGGTCGCTGGAGACGACATCGCGTGTCCTTCTCGTGTTAGTGGTGGGGCAGAGAGCGGGTTTCACCACAGAGACCACAGGCCGTGTCACGGGGAAGGAGTCTGTTTCTCAGGCCCCGGCTCGTGCCTCCTGTCCTTGCTGAGATGTAAGGGAAAGGGGTGAGGCTTCCGGGAGTGACCGCCCGCCGACTGTGTTGCTGCTGGACGTGACGGCCCGCTCACCCGGTCGAGGCCCTCACGGCCTGCCTGCCCCTGCAGCTGGCCCCCGTGCCCCCACGCCCCCACCCCCCGCAGTGGCACGGCTGCTGCACCCCGAGGTGCGCGCGTCCCTGCCGTCCCTTCCGCTCTCCGGGGAGTTTCGCCCCCCGCGCCCACAGCTTGTCTCCCTGTCGAGGCTTCTCTTTTTCTCTTTCTTGACTGTTTTTCCAGGGCTTGGGGCAGGGTGTGGGCAGGTGTGATTCAGTGTAGTGTAGCTAATGCAGTAATAAGAAAAAAATAATAAATAAGTAAGCCACTCAGAAAGAAAAAAGAGTAGTGATGATGATGATGATACCTTCAGTGATTCAGTCGGTGCCAGCTGCTATCCTAAGCTCTGTGTAAGTATACAAAAAAAGAAAAGAACAAATCCGGTTAAGTCGAACAAGCGTGTTCCCTCGGGAAGGAGTGCGTCACGTTACAGGACGCGCCACGCGGTTTCGGAGCGTCTTCCCCGCTCCGCTGCTGGTCTTCTGTGCGTCTTCCTCGGGGGCTTCCGAAGGGTGGAGGCGGTCAGCGCTGACGGAGTCCAGCTTACCAGCGGTCTTTCGTGGTTTGTGTTTTTGTTATCCTAAGAAACCTTTGCCTAATCCAAGGTTTCAAAGATTTTCCCACTTTTTCTTCTGAAATTTGTGCAGCTGGAGGTTTCGCATGTGGGTCTGTGATTTGTTTTGAGTGATTTTTGAACTGATGGGGGGACGGACCGGAGCTTCCCGCTCGCACACGGGTGCCCAGGGCCGGCGGGCAGTTAGTTCCTGCTGGTGCTCACCCCACAGCTTTCGCGGGAAGGACGGCAGCGGGGCGGAGCGTCAGGTCTGCACCGCGGCCCGTCGGGTCCTCCTAGTGCGCGCCCTGGCTCTCTGGGGAGGCGGTGTGCTGGGCTGCGCTTCCCGGAACGGCACCCTGTGGCTTCGCTTCTGCAGCCTCAGATTTCCCGTCTTCGTGCCCAACCAGTGCACGGTATTGATGTGCTCTCTGGAAACGTAGCGTAGACTGTAGGTAATTACCGCAAAGTGTCATGGGCAGCGGGAGCTGTTGCCAAACCCAGACTCTGGAGCCCAGATGCGGTGACCTCGCAGCCTCGCCCCCACCGGCCACCGTGCGGGGGTGCGCAGGAGAGTGAGCAAAGGGGGACTGGAAATGGAGTTCTTGCTAGAACTTTCCGCCGCTTTTTGCCCAGTCTCCTGGTGGGTTTTCCCCTTTATTTAGTGAAAGAGAGTTAGACCTAGAACTCTTAAAACCGCACGCATCGTGCACGTGTGCGTGTGTTGTACATGCGTGTGCACACACACGTTGCAGGCACTGGCCCACAGAGCAGACAGAGCAGACAGAGCACGGGGCAGAGCGAGGTTACCCTGTAGCTCCGTGCAGCCTTGCTCAGGAACGAGGGGGGAGCGGTTCCCACTCAGCTGTGAGTCATTGCTATTGGGTTCAGCGGAGAAAATAGCTTTTGGGGCTGATGCAGCACTTTTTGCAGGCGGCCATGGAGGCGGGGCCGCGGGCCGGAGGAGCCTGGCTCCCCACCAGCATTGTTCTGCCGCCCCCGGACTCGGGAGACTTGGGGGGGGGCAAGCAGAGCCCCAGCCGCCTTATCGCCAACAGGGGGGCCCACGGGGCCGCCTCCCCCTTCGTGGGTGGAGAGGGGGTTTTTAAATGAAACAGCGAGTGGAGCGCCAGCACCGTGCTGACACGCGGTGGGTGTCGGGTGCACGTCTGCCCCTCCCATCCGTGGGCTGACCTCTCGGAGAGCGCACGGTCGTGGTTTCAGGGACCCAGCAGTGGGTGGGAGGGGGTGCCTCCGTCCCGTCTCTCTGTCCCGCGAGGCTCGTGAAGGCCGGGCGTGGGTGCGCGGGCCCGCCCTCGCCTCCTTGGGGGGGAGCAGGGGCCACACGCTGCACGGAGGGGCCCTCCACACTCCCGGCCAGGGGGCCAGAGTCTCCCTCCGGAGAGCACAGCCGTGCGGAGGAGCCTTTAGAAAAGGGGTTTTAGGGTTCTTGTAGAGATTTCCTGTGTTCTGATTCCATGTTCGTTTATCGTGTTGTCTAGACTTCGATTGCACGTAGAGAACTAACAGCAGATGCCAGGTTTCCTGCAGTTTGGGGGGTTCACTCAACTTGCCTGCCCACATTGGTTCTGACAGAGTCGGTGGCATCCGCTGGGAAGGGAAACGAAACTCGGTGGCCTTAATCTGACTTTCCCAGTGGACACCAGAGGAGCCTGAGGCCTGATGTGGGGCGAGTTCGAGTGTGTCCAGGAGATAAACAACCGGCACTATTGTCGTGTGCAGCATGGGCCGACCTTGTCTTCCCGTAAATACCAATGACGTAGACACACAGTCACACACGGGTTGGCGACTGTCGATGCCGTTCGACGAGGCGGTGAGTCCTGACTTCCCGTGTTCGGGTGAAGCCCGTTACCTGGCACTTTCACAGGTGATGGAAGTCCGCACATTGTTAAGAAGGTGAAAAATTAGTGACAAGTAATTTGATTGCAGGTTACAGAGCCGTTCAAGTCTGTTCAGACGGAACAACCTAAGTCTGAGGCTTTGGGGGCAGCTCTTCAGAGATAAAGTTTATCTGGCTTACTTTTTAACGTAAAACGTGCGTGCACGTCATACCCTGCCCTGGAGGAGGAAGGGCCCCGCTCCTGTGCGAGGACGATTGCTGGCGGTTCCCGAGCCCTCGTCCCCGGAGGGGGCCTCGCCGACCCTGCGCCCCGCCCGCCCTGGGGAGGGCGTGGGGTCTCCCCCAGCAAGCACTCGTTAGAGCCCAGGCCAGTTCCGGCGCAGCTGTCTCTATCGGCACTTTTACCGGATTTCACTCTATTTTTGTGTGACTGATGGGCGTTTAAAATGTAAATCCAAGAAGTCATATTTTCCATCCCCAAAATGTGAATCTTACTTTCATTCTGAAACAAACAGTTCTATATTAAGAACATAAATGGTAGTAATAAATAACAAAACCCAGAATTTTTTGGAGTGGTGCCTTTGTTGTTGCTCTTTAAGAGAAAGTACGAGATATCCTCAGAGCATAAACGGTTTCCTCAGACCTTGAAGAATTAATTTTATTATCCACAAAAACTGTATTCTTGCTAAGTTGTGCCTGTTTCAATAACTGCTTTACTTTTATAATTATAAATAGTTCTTTAAAATACAGCTCTCCGCAAAGCATGTTTATTTTTATCAGGAGATTTAATCGGTTCTGCTGTCACTTACCCAGCAAGTATTTGAGTAGCTGTGGGTTCCAGGCATAGAAATTCTTTGGCTTTTTTCTTTCTTTCTTTGCTTTTGACTAGTACTGTTGCTGGTGAGAATTATCTAGAGGAATTAGAAACTCACCGTGCATTTTCTGTCTGCTGGTCTGAAAACGTAAGCCCCGGCTCGTGAGTGCAGCGTTTGAGCGTGGAAGTGACCGTGGGGGAGTCACACCCTCAGTGCGGCCGCACCCCCGGACCCCGGGGTCCCGGGACGGGCGGGGCCGGCGTGCACCACCCTCGGGCGCCTGCGGACGCAGCACAAGGGTATCGTTCGGCTGCAGCGGTCCTGTGCTCGGGCGTTTTCTCGCCTCCTCCTCTCTCCGTTGAAATCCGGTGTTGTTGCCAAGTTAAACAGGCCCCACACGAACCAGAGGTGACCAGGAGGCCGCAGGAGCGCTCGCAAGCGGGGGCACCGCCCTGGTACTTCCCGAGGCCTCGGGCCGTTCCGCTCGGGCACGCAGCACTGCGCAGCCACCGGGCCTCCGGGTGACGGCCGCCAGTCGTCCGGGCTGCGTGTAGGACCAGGCTGCGTGGCCCCTGGTGGGGTACTGGCGCGTCCCCAGTCAGGGCAGAGCGTGGAGCCCCGTGCGTGGAACCCCGTGCGTGGAACCCCGTGTGCGGAACCCCGTGCGCACCGCCCCGTGCGTGGAGCCCCGTGCGCGCCGTCGGTGGGAGAAGGGGCAGCCGGGCCTCCTCCCTCTCCTGCAGGCCCTGGGAGACCTCGGCCGGGAGGAGCCCTTGGAGCTCCCGAGGGGCCTTGCCCGGGGGTCCCGTCCCTTCCGCTGGGCCGGCTCTGCCTGAGAGGTTCTACCGGTTTGCTCCTCCGCTCGCTGGCTCGCCCCGGGGGCCCGATGGACCTTCACTGTCCCCGGGCCCCGCGCTGCCACGGGACCTGTGCAGAGGAACAAGGGGACACCCTCGTCCCCAGGAGTCTGTCACGGTGGGGAAGACCGACTCGGAAATCGGGAGTCGCACACAGCTCTGGGGTAGGAGCCGTGGGAGGGGCAGCGGAGCCCGCCAAGGCGGCCCGCCGGGTGGCTGCTGGCTCTGGCGCGCTGCGGCCCGGCCCGGCGGTCGTGGGGGTCGCGCGGCCAGCCCTGCGGCAGCGCTGCGGCGGGCGGCGGGCACCGTTGCCCCCGCGACTTCTTCGCCTGCGTCGGGGGGGAGGGGGGGTGGCGGGAGGTGTTCTGGGGCTGGTTGTGCGATCGGGTGGGGAGCTCGTGGGAGCAGGGCGCAGGCCCTGGACGCAGGGCCGGCCCCGGGGAACAGCGGCCAGCGGAGCCCCTGGGACGGGCTGGGACCAGGCGCCCGGAGCTCCGCCCGCCCCGCAGAAGACGGGGAGGAGCAGGCGTGCGTCCGGGCAGAAGGCGCCGCCGCTCTGCACCCCGTGGGGGAAGGGTCCCCCTCCTCCTCCGGGCGGGAGCTTCTCTGGCACCGGTTTCCGTGGAGGACAGACGGACAACCAACCGGAAACAGCCGTCTGGTTTACAACCGCGGGAGTGAACAGTCGTGTGAGTTAAACACAGGTAGTATCACGCTGGCGAGGTTCAAGCCAGCAGCGTGGAGTCCCGTGACGTGTGCTTGCGAAAGTCCCAGCCCGCGGGACTGTTGACAGTGGTGTCGTGGGGCGGGGGACCCTTCCCAGACCCCGATGGAAAGCCTTGTTGCCGCTAGTGGCTGCCGCCTGGGGAAGGGAGGAAGAGCCAACGTCCCCAGAGGCTCCCCGCTCTCACCCTGCTCCAGGAGTGGCGCTGCCACCAGGCAGGCCCACCACCGGGAATGGCCTCGCGGCCTGGAGTTGCCCGGCAGTTCCCGTGGGCCCCCCCGCGTGCACGCCCACTGTCCCAGCGTTCGGGGGAGGACGCACAGCCGGTCCCCGGCGGCCGACGGGCTGCCACTGGGGCGCACAGGCCTGGAGAGCTCACCACCCACCCTGAGCCGCGCCCCCTCAGGTATTCTGCGAGCGAGGAAGGGCTGGCGTCCTGGCCAGAGCAGCTTCAAAGCCAAGGATCTGGGACCCGGCGTGTCCCCAAACTGTGCTGCTTGTGTCGTTCGTCACGGACTCGAGCCGGGGCTGCCGCCGAAAGGCCCCGCTCAGAAGTGCCCCCGTCCAGCAGGGCGGCCGTGCCCTCGGGCTCGCTTCCCCTGCGCCCGGGGACGCGGCCCGCGGTGCCGGGCGGCAGTGCCACTGCGGATTCCACGCCCAGTTCCTTCGGCCCCGCTCCCTGTGGTGTTCCTCTCGGGGAGCAGCGCATGGGGGCAGGCCCTCTGCCACAAGGCCCTGGGGCGGCCCGGGGGGGGGACGGCCGGTCTAGAAGCAGCTTCACAGGCAAACGTCGCCCAGGGCTCTTTGTCCTGTTCTGTTTGATGGCGCTGGTGACATTGGACGGTCAGGGCTCCTCCGAAGAACCACACGTTTAAAGGAAGAGTAAAGGAAGCTTCTACAGAACAGGGCTGCTTTTACACCATCACTTTTGGGGGGGGGGGGTTGCAAGGAAAGGAGTGTAAGGGGCGTGTTCGGGCCGCTGTCGGCCTCCAGTGCAGCAGACTGAAACGAGACCGGGCTTCCACGTTTGGGGCGGCCGGCACGCGCTGCCCCGGGCCCAGTGTGCAGATGCGGGGGCTCCCCGCCTCGGCTGGACTGCGATCCCCCACCTGCTGTGCTTCGGCTCTGCCAGGGGGGGAGGGGGCACGTACCCAGTGGTGGGCCTTACATGCTCCGGAGAGGTGGGCGTGAGACCCCCCTCAGGACGGAGGGGAGTCCGCCGGATGGCTTCCCCGTGCGGCCTCTGCCGTCGCAGCGTCCCCCTGTGCGGACTTCCTCAGGGTGCCTGCCCTTCTGGGGGTCCCTGCTGAGCCCTCTGTCCCTCACGTCCCACCTTCCTTCCTGCAGCCGATGCACCCCCCCCGGCCCCTTCGAGTTGCCTACCCTCTCGCTGGGCTGTGCGCCCCTGCTCTGTCCCATAGGCCCCACCTCGGCCGGAAGGCTCCGGGCCTGAGCGGGCTCTGAGCGCAGCCCGGAGACGGTGCCTGTGCGGGGCAGAGGGCCCCTGTGCACGCGTCTGGGCTGCACCCGTCACCGGAGCGGCTCGGGGTCCACCCGGGACGTGCTTCGTGACCCCTGACCCACTGCTTTTGCGTTGCCTTGTCTGTCTCGGCTGACGCAGCGAGAAGACGGTGAAGGTGGATCGATGGAGCACATGAAGTTCTGTCCCAGTGACCTTGGCTTGTGTGTTGTGTCTGCAGTTGTACCCAGAAAACGGGCCTCGTACTTCCCGGCGTGGACATGAGTGTTTGTCTTTTCTGGCCTGCAGAGATTAGGACGATTTGCAGACCGGTTTAGTGGAAACGTTATTTTCAAAGTAAACTGGAAATGAAAGCACAAGTAAGACAAGGTTAGAATTTTGCTGAACTTCTTGCAAAGCCTGAGCCTTCAAATCTGACCTTAAAAAACAACAAAAGTTATTACCTAATAAGAAGGCGTCTGTTTGCGTGTGACACCCCCGCCCACCCCCCTGAGAGTTCCCCGTTTCCCTCGTGTCTCCTCCAGGCGTGTGCACACTGGGCGGCAGCCGCACCGGCGCACAGGCGTGTGCGGACGGTGTCAGGCAGGGCCCTGGCTGCCCGGACTCCCCCCGCAGTCAGTCCTCTGCGGTGTGAAGTGTCTGTTCTGTGTGCACAACAGAACCAACCCTCACCTCCTGCTTGTTCCTTGACTCTCAGGCTGTCAGATCCCGGGCCGGACCGAGACAGACGGTGTCTAACGCGCAGGCGTGTCTCCGACCAGGAACACAGGCGTGTCCTTCGTAGTTCAGGGCCTCCGGTGCCTGCGTTCCCCTCTCCGCGCCGACACGGTGTCACGCTCCAGTGGAGCCGGAGCACTTGCCTGACGGCCCTCTTTCTGCAAAAATTAAGCCCTTTGTGGTTTTCCCCTTTCTCGAAAGCGGTTGCAAAATCTTTTATAATAATAAACATATCTTGTGAACTGTTACAAAAACGTAATACCCAATATAAATCATTTCCCTATTATTAGTACTTAAATCCCTCTTTTCCTTTTAAAAAGACAACTGGATTGAGAGCGTGTATTTTAGTTTTTGCTCTTAAGAAATAGTTTTAAAATCCCATTTTGAAGTCAACTACAGTTTAAATTCTTTCTGTAACTCATGAGAGCTACTGACTCCAGTTCGACTGAAAACTCGCAGTTGGTAGATCTGGCGTGAGAACTGAGTGGAATAACCTTTTGTGAGTAAAAGAGGCTTAATTTCAGAGTTCCTGAGTTGTGGGGATCCCGTTTTTAAAAGTTATTGCGTTGTTTATAAGTTTTTAGTTTCTCAAGGCAACGTTTTTTAAAATAGTCTGTGGAGTTTTCGTGTTCATACAGGATTCTTACCACACAATCTCAACCATTAATAGATAATTGTGGTGAGTTTTAAATGTTTTTTTAATTTCAGAAGGACTATCTCATTGCTCAGAAATTTGTAAAACAAACAGGGACAAGTCACCTATAACCCACTAGTTCAACGAAACTAATGCAGTAGTCATGTGGGTTCCACTGATTTAAGGAGATGCACGATGTTTGTACGTCGTCACAACATAGGTCCTGCACGTTTTTGTGGAGGATAAAGGCTGGTGTTCAGATCCGGTCCTACCAGACTGTCATCGTACTGACTGAAGTCTTCGGGTTCGGACAGTGACAGAGAGGCCCCCTTCTCTCTGGCGTGGAGGGTCCCTAGGGCTCCCCGACGCAGGCGTGAGGCTGCGGTCGGAGGCAGGGTTTGGGGAAAGCGTGGGAAAGAGAGGTCAGGTCTCGGGGAGACTGGGGCGTCTGCGTGTTTAGGGCAGGGCTCCCCTCTGCTGTGGACTCGGGGCTCCCTGGTGGGACTGTCCGTGTACATGTGATCGCTTTATTGTTCCGTGCCTCCCCCGCCCCCGCCCCGAAGAAGAGCACTTAACCAACGGCCTCTCCAAAGAAAACAATTCCTGCTTCCGTACTTCGTGGTGAGTAGGAGGGAACCCCGCTTCCTGTCAGCGCTCAGACATCTCTGAAAGACGCTATTGTGCCCTGACATCGAGGCTTTTTTTAAAAAAAAAGTACTGATCTTTCGAAAGCACAAAGGACTCAGTCAGTCACAGGAAAGGTGCCGGGCCAGCCCTGCCTGACACCCCAGCACCTGCCCGCACGGGGTGGCCGAGGCTGTCCCGGGAAGCGGGGGCTCCACGCCCCGCAGTCGGGGATCGCCCCCACCCCAGACACCGGCGGCAGGTGCTCCGTGTGCGGCGCCTGCACGGTTGTGTGCGTCTCTCCTCTGCTGCTTCGCTGTGACCCGTCCCCGGGCCCCTCGAGGTCACTCCGCGGTGACTCGGCTCAGGGAAGCCTCGCGATCCCGGGAGCTTGAACTCGCGCTCCTGTCGTGCAGGTGGCGGGCGCAGTGACCTCTCTCGCAGAGCGGGGTCGGGCGGCTGACTACCCCCCGGAAAGCCAGCGGGAGTGGCGAGCAGAAGTGAACCCACCCCCAGAACCAGGTCCCTTTCACAGGCTGGGTCAGGCCCGTCGGCGTCTATTTAATCTGGCTTGACGGAGTTTGACATAAGCTTCAAGTGATAGTGCTTTCAAGGGGCTAAGCGTTGTGGGGTTGCTGAGTAAATCCTAGTTCCCAGTTTAGATTTTTGGGGTGGAGAGGTGCACTCTTGCCCTTAGTCTTGCAGGTGAAGAAATTTAGAGCCCGAGGGTGTCTCGGCATCGTTCCTGAGGAGGTGGGGTCTGAGGCGGAGCCTCTCCTGTCCCCTGTAGGCCCCCGCCCCCACCGCACCATCAGCTGTTGAGGGGATGCTGAAAGAGACATTCCAGAGACACGCACACTGGAGGACGCCACAGGTCAGCGTGACCCTACGAAGTTACTTCATGCTGTGCAGTTCGAGGGACACTGAGATGTCTCTAAGCCAGAACAGGCTGTAATGTTTTCAGTTTCAGAAAACCTAGAGGAATCTGAAACTAATCTCTACGTTTGTGTGAAATGTAACTTAATTTTGGTCATAAAAGGGACCCCAGGTTTCACGAGCCCCAGGGGTTTCGGCACAGCCAGGCGCCCCCCCCCCCCCCCGTGGAGGGCTCTGGCCACGTTCCCTGTGCGAGCCTCCTTGTTGTGGACAGTGTGTGGGGCTTGTGTTTCGTTTCTCGCAGAAGTGGCCCCTCGGTGTGAAACTGAACGGAGAGAAAGCGGGAGCCACCGTGTTGAGGAGGTCCTGTCTGAAGACGGGGTCTGGCGCGGCATCCAGACCTCGGCTGGAAACTCGGGCTTAAGTCTGAGCTTGACCTTCTTAGCCCGTGGCCAGCGGCGTCTGACTGTTTATTTTTGCAGTGGCTGTAATTGGGGGCTTGCAAGTTTGTTGGTTTGTTCTCTCGTTCAGTTATGTTTTAATTATAGGATTTGCAGGCTTTCGTGGCACGAAGGTCAGCAAATGTTGTGTTTTCTTGGCTGTCATATGTTGCCTTACCCTCGGGAATTTGTGATCTGGGGTCTAACGACGCATCCGAAGACCCTGCCTCCCGCACGGCTGGAGCCCTCAGCCAGGCTCCCCCGTCTCCGCCCCTTAGAAAAACACGTTCTCTGGGAAGTGTTGCCCCGGATGAGGCAAAGCGTCCGTTACCGGAAACGTCTGCTCTCCAGTCCTGTTTCCGTACGTTCATCTCTGTGCGTTGTTCACATTCTAGATTTTTCCTTAGCTTTGCTGACATCGAGTTTCGTAGTCACGTGGGCTTTGAACTAGGCTGCGCTGAGTTCCTGTCACCCTCTGCCGTGGCAGGGCCTCCGTGTTGGCGAGTCCTGTGAGCGAGAGTGCAGAGTGATGGTGAGACGGACGGGAAAGGAGCGAGAAGCCGCAGGGTTAACGCACGTCTCACGTGCGTCTGGGTCGGCCTGGCCCCGCCGTGGAGATGTCGTGCACCTCTGTGTCCTTTTCTTTTTGTCGTGACGATACCTGCTTTCGGTAGGAAAAAGGAGTTCTTGAAGACAGCAGTTAAGAGCCAAGTCGTAGTCACACTCACCTTGGAACGCCTGTGGAGGCACAGGCCCTTTACCCCTCTGGGCTTGCTCCCGCGTTCCGGGCTTGCGTGGCGGGAACCAGGAGCCTCGGAGGCCCCGGCTCACCCGGGGAGCATCGCGGGCCGGCGGCGTTGCCCGTGGTTGTGCTCAGCACGCGTTTGTGCTTTTTAAGAGCGCGCCTCGGGCACCGCCGTCTTCCGTCACGCGGACCTGCTGCTCACGGCGGCGTGTCACCTGAGTCGTCCGCTTCACCGGGACGCGGAGGCCGAGCGGCACGGCCAGGCCCCGGCCCTGCTTCCGTCTCGCCGTGTGTGGTCATCGTCTGGGACCGTGAGCTTCTTGGGGGGGGGGGAACACCTGTCTTCCTGAAAAAGAAGTTTGAAAATGACTGTTGGGTAGACGACGGCAGGGCTCTGACTGTCTGTCTAGACCGGCCCCTCGTTCCTGGGGCCTGGAGACAGACCCGGACCAGGAGCTGTTTCGGGGCAGAGCTGCGGTCACAGTCTTTGGTCTGAGTGCGCGGGCAGCACTCTCCCTGGTGTCCCGCACCCAGCCCGTCACCAGAACCTGGCGTGTCCCGGCATTCTGTCGGGAATGAGGGGCACTCCGCACCTGTGTGCTGTGTAGTGAGGGAAGCAGCTGTGAGGCGGCCTGACGTCCGTCAGCCGTAGGTCAAGGTCAACTGGAAACCCATTGCCTGTGGTCGCCCCGAGTGCTGGCATCTGGGACACCCCGAGTGCGGCCTACCGCGGAACCGGGCCCGTGTTTAACAGATGCTCCTTGTCGCCCTCAGGACCACCTGCTGCTGCCCGCGACCACCCACAACAAGACCGCGAGGCCGAAGATGTCGATCGTGCTGCCCGCCATCAACGTCAGCGGTGAGTGGCGGCCCCGGGCGCGGGCGGCGTGGGCGCGCGGGGTGGGGGCCGAGGCGCTCTGGGTTGGCCGGGAGACCCTCGCAGTGCTCGGTTGGTCACGTGTGTGTCTGGGCGTCGACGGTGAAACATTTTCCACTATTTTCACGAGATACTATTTTTAAATTTTATACCATTTTTAAATATTAAAAGATTTAAAGTTACTTTTTAAATTGACGTATTTTTCAAAGAAAAGTCGATGCTCTTTTTTCGTTACGTTGGAAAGTTAGCTGACTGTCGCAGACTTGGCGCCTGGGACCTTCTGGGTCCAGACGCCCAGTGAGAGCCCCGGGGGGACCGCGGGGCTCGTGGTTGAGGACGCAGAGCGGTTTCCGGCATCGTGCAGGTGGCGGCGTCCTCTCCAGACCAAGCCTCAGGAGCCTCTTTATAGTTAATCCCTCGCACCGGAGAGCTTGGCATTGACAGTGTTGCGTTGCGTTTTGTGTGTTGGTGCTGGCTGTTACCTGGAGTGCGGTCAGACTGCAGCACTTTCAGACGCCCGGGGATGGCCCTGGCCGGTGGCTGAGTTGGTGGGAGCACAGTCCTGTGCACCGAAAGGTTGCAGGTTCGATCCCTGGTCAGGGTGCATATGGGAGGCAACTGATCGGTGTTTCTCTCTGTCTCTCTCTGCCTTCCTCTCTCTAAAGTCAATGGACTTATCCTCGGGCAAGGATTTAGAAAAAAAAAATAAGAAACTATCCGAAGATGTTAAGGCAGAGTGCACTTGCTTAACATCCTCGAGAAGGAAAAATAAGACAAACAGAAACCTCTGCTCCAGAAAGCGAGCCCCGTAGGAACGCACCAGGCACTGAGGAAATGCCGCGGAGGGGAGATTGCTTCAAGCTGTGTTCCCATGGAAAAGGGAGCCGGCTTCCTCCCAGCGCCGCGAGGGTTGGCGTGGGTTGGAAACAAGCGGAGGGCAGGGCCGGCTCTCCACTGCCTTGCGCTGGGCTCTGATGCGAGGGGGGTGCTGGGGGAGCCGGCCACCGCCTCAGGCCCCTGTGTCAGAGCGGCGGGACCCCCAGGAACTCTGTGTCTGGTGTCAGAGGCTCCTGGGGTCTGAGGAAGGCGAACGGGAAAGCCCTTGACCTAGCCCACGGTCGGCCCGTCCACACGAAAACCAAAACCGGGAGGCTGAGGAGCGCAGCACCTTCCGGCCGCGAGTGCGCGTCGCACGCTCCAGACCTCAGGCTCTGGGGACGCCGGCCTCGGGCTCCTCGGCTGAGCCAGGGGCAGTGGCTTCGGCCCCGCAAGGCTCCTGGCTGCGGCCCAAGTGTGGCTTCGTGTGGCCTCGCTGCCGTGATGGTGGCCCTTGCGCAGGAGGGTGCCGCCGAGGGCCGTGAGCGCGCCCGGTCTCTGCGAAGCCAGAGGCAGGGAGGTGCTGTGTGGCTCCGTTTGTCTCGGCCAGGGGACGAGCATTTCACGGACCCGAAAAAGACAGTCATTGGAGGCTCATTCTCTTTAACGTGGCTTGGATTTCCCTGTAAACAGTTTTGTTTTTTCTTCTTAGGGCGTAGTAACCTGTCAGGAAAGTTCAGGTTCCAATTCAGGGATCACAGGCCGTGTGCACACTGTGGGGGGCCATCCTCAGGCCCCACCCCGACCCTCGGCCGCTCCCACCGGGGCTGCTGCTCCCACCGGGGCTGCTGCTCCCACCTGAGGCTCCCCCCACCCCCATGCCCACGGCGTCGGGGGAGGGGCCTCGTCCCTGCCCCACTGCAGCCTCCACACCGTCTCCCCCGCCCTCTGCCGTGTCCCTGGAACCCTCAGGTGTGCGACTGCCCCCTGCCCCCTGCTGACCCCACGGGTCTCTGCCAGCCCTGTGCCGCCATCACCTACTCCTGGCTTCATGACCTTTGTCCTCTGACCCTGCCACCGTTTCTGTGTCCCTCGTGCCCTCTGTGGACAGATGTGCCTCCGTACCTACCTGGATTCCATGTCCCCCTCAGCCCCTCCTCTCCCCCACTGGCTGAGTCTGTCGTGGGTCCCACTTGTCTGTGAAGACCCCGCCCCTGCTGAGCCCGGCTGTCCCCTGTCTTCAGCTGGACGCGGCGGGCAGCAGCCTCACCAGGCCAGCAGAGCTGTGAGCCCTGCAGACCCGGCCTTCTCTCCTCAGACCCCCAGCAGCCCCGGCTGCGGGCACGTCCTGGCCACCCCAAGCTGCTGGGCGACTTGGGTTGGGGAAGGAGCTTCCGGTGGTGCAGCCGCACTGGGGGTGCGGGCCACTCCGTCCCTGCCGTCACTGTCAGCGCCGTCACTGTCCTCTGAGGACTCTCCGTCCCCGTGGGCCCGCGTCCCGGTTCCTCTTGGGTCAGAGTCTCCACCCCCGCCCGCCCATGAGCCCTTCCTGCCCCCAGAGCAGCTCCGTCCTGCTGGCGGACCCGGTCAGCTCTGCCCTGGGGGCACCTGGAGTCCATGTCCCTCTCTCCGCCACGTGCCCCGGTGGAACCTGCAGGGGGGCCTGTCCGTCCCGCCCTGCCTCCTGGGCTCTTACCCGTCGTCGCTGCGCCGGAAAGCTCTAGCAGAAGGGCCACCGTGCGGGGCCCCTGCCACAGCCGAAGGCCACGCCTCTGTTCCCCGCACCGGCCTCTCGAGGGCTCGTGTGGCCGACGGCTCCCTCTTTTCTTGGCTCTCCAGCTTTTAGTTTTAAAAGTTTCAAACCGACAGGACATTCGAAAGGTGAGGACGGCAAGTATCTGCAGACCCTTCACTTGGATCTCTCCAGTCGCTCACGTTTCACCACATTCCCTTCGCCTGTGTCTGTCTGTCTGTCTGTCTGCACGCGTGTGTCTTTTGAGCCAGGTGAGAGGAAGCTACAGACGTTCTGACCCTTGACCCCCAGATTCGGGGGGGGGGGGTTGGGCCCCGGAAAGGGCGTCGTCCTCCTGCGTGTGCCCGGCGGCGGTGGGCCCCGCGCTGGAAGGGAGGGGCCGTCCGTCCGCGTCCCGGCTCTCACTCCGCCCAGAGCACCCTCCGCGTCCCCCCGGGGAGTCTTCACACCGCAGAGCACTGGCGTGAAGCGGAGTGCGGGCCACGCTCGGACAAAGCTGCGAGAAGGCGACTGTGGGCGGTTGGCGGAGCCGCGGGCGATGAGTTAGACGTGCTATTTTTAAAACAGGGTTCTGGATGTTTCTGCACTGAAGTCAGCATTTCCCGCTTTTGAGTTATTTCCACTGATGTTGTGGTGAAACTGCTCATTTCCTTTCAGTCTTGATACATAATCCAGCAAAACAGGACAGAGAGGGGGGTTTTCAGTGGTCTCCCCTCTGTGGCGGTCTCCCCCCGGGCGGGAGTGCCGCAGGTCGGCCAGCAGCTCGTCCTGTGCACCCCCCACCCGCCCGTGTGCCACGCGCACAGCCGTGGTGGCACCGGGGGACGAACGGAGACCGGCAGGTTCCGCCCTGCCGCCATCAGGGCCCGAGTCCGGCCGCCAGTGCCGCCAGGGCTGCACGGCAGCGGAGTTTCATCCCTGAGTCGTTTCCTTGCGGAGGAAGCCGAAGGACTCACGATGAAACCCCGTGGTGGGTGGAGAGGACCTAACGAGGGCAGGACACACACTGACCGGGGGACGGTCAGGGGACGGTGACACGCCCGCCCCGGCGACGGCCTCCCCCCGGCATGGTCCCGAGAAGACCTCCTCCCGCTCACTCGGGGGGGCCGCCCCCGCAGGCCCCCGCGGGCCGTGCCCCGACGCTGCGCCCCCGCTCCTGCAAAGCCATTCCTCCTCCTGGCGGCCTGCAGGGGGCCTGTCTGCCGAGCGTGCTCACCACGTGGTGTTTTCGCTGCGGTTCTCTGTCCAGTGCTGGTGGTCGCGTGCAGACAGTCAGGTGCGTGGAGTCAGAACCCACGTTTCGGTTTTTTAACGGGAAACGGACTCGCCGTCGGAGCTGTGGCCCCTGCCGCGGGCACTGGTGACGTTCCGCCCGCCGCCCCAGCAGACGGCTCCTTTCTCCCAGAAACACGCCGACCTGTCGCTTCTGCGCCCCTAGCAAGTGTGGTGGTGAGCGTGCACGCTTGCTGACACGCTGCGTGAGGCCCTCAGAGAGCCCCGAGCCTCCGCCTCGTGCCCGTGGGCTGCGCCGGGAGAGAGCAGTCACCCAGGGAGGCCTGTGTGGCCCCGGCTGCCCCGCGAGGTTGGGCGAGAGTGGGCCTCGCAGCCCTCTGGCACGGCGTATCCAGCCGGTCCGGGCCCTCGGGGGCCGCTTAGCTCCGCCCCGGACACAGCGCGCCGACGGACTTTTCAGAGAGAGGTCAGGTCGGTCCTGGGTGGCCACCAGCCCCACCCTGGGGTGTGGGGTCAGAGGTGAGAAGGCGGGAGAGGCGACGGTCTGGGTGATGCACGCCGGCGGGAACCTGGGGGGACGAGACTGGCCGTGGGTGGTGCAGCGGGGGGCTCAGGTCACTAGTGCGCTCCGGAAGTGACTCCCACCTGCTGACCGTGCACCCGCGCCGCGGGGGCGCTGCTGGGGGACGGTCAGTGTGGCCGTGCTCTGCACGTAGAGAGGAGACGGGGGCGGTGGGGGGGGGGGGGCGGCAGCACACGGCAGCGGCGGCGATGAGCCGGGAGACGTGGCAGCCGCCGGGCTGAGGTCACTGCGGGCCTGGAGTGGGGAGGAGGGAGAAGGTCCAGCGGCCTGTCAGCGGCAGCGTCCGTGGCGCTGGCAGCCGCTTGGGGAAGCCCGCCCCGCTGGGGACTGGACGGCCGTCCCCCACCCCGCACTGTCCAGCTGGCGCGAGCGCTCTCTCCCTCTCGCTCCCTCTCTCGCTCCTTGAAGCCACCTGGCGTCCTTGCTGAGCTCCTCCCAGATGTCCGGCTGCCCCCGCCCCCTCGGGGTGGCCTCTTCTGACCCTCTGCCACGGAGCAGGCCTGGGGACGCAGCTGCAGCGTGGAGTGGGGCAGCCTGCCCGGCGGGCTTGGACCCTTAGTGCGTTCGCTGTCGCTGCGTCGAGGAAGATAATTCACGGTTTGCTGGCAGTCGTGTGGGTAATTTTTCCAGGAGTGGTTTGTCTTGTGTTTGACTCGGTAATGAGCTGCTTGGTCTGCAAGCGCTTCCACAAGACTCACGCCCTTTGGCTGGGCGTCTCCTAGGGTCCAGTTCTTCCCTGCCCCGGAGGGGCTGCCCGCCGGGCCCCCTGCCCCTCCCGGCCCCCAGCCCTGAGCTCCGAGCCCCGTCGGCTCGAAGTGAGGCCCCTTCCGTGTCCGCCCTGTGGCGGGAGCCCGAGTCTGTGTGCACAGACGGCTCAGCTTTCGGCTGGTGGAAACTGGGGGCCAGCACCTGTTGGGGCTGCAGAGCCGGCTTGCATGCGCCCCCGGGAGCCGTCCAGAACCCGGTCACCTCCGTCTCTGAGCCCTGTGCAGCTCAGCGCGGCCGTCTGTGTTCTGGGTGGAGGGGTGGAGGGCTCTGGGAGGAGGGCCGTCGCCAGAGTCAGGCTCCGTGCGCAGCTCTCCAGGGCAAACCACGGTCCCCTTGCCGAGCACACCAGGCTCCGGTCCTTGGCAGCTGCTCCTCCCACTGCTGGGGGCCCTTCCCTGCACCCCAGCCCGTGGGGGCACGCAGGCGGCACGCAGACGCCATGTGTGTCCAGGCCCCCCCGAGCTGGGAGGGTGGTGTGGGGGTGGAGCCGAGGTCGGGCCGCTCGGGCACCTGCCAGCGCAGCGCTCCTCGCACCCTGCCCGCCGGCCCGAGTCTCGCTGGGGCCGCGCCGGCGGCAGAACGTGCGCGTCCTGCTGACCCCCCCCCCCCCGTGCCCTCCTGCAGAGAACGTGATCGACGGGCAGGACCACGAGGTCATGATGCAGATCGACTGCCAGGTGATGGACACCAGGATCCTGCACATCAAGAGCGCCTCCGTCCCGCCCTCCCTGCGGGAGCAGCCGCCGCGGAACCAGACCAGCACCGTCTTTGGGGCCCCCCCCACGGCCGCGGAGGCAGCCCGCGTGGTCGGCGCCATCCCCGAGTCGCTGCAGTAGCCCCGGGCGCCGAGCGGGACCCCGCAGACTGGGGACAGGGGCCGCGTGCCTCCTCCCACCGCCGTCCTGGTGGCGTCTGACCCGGGACCCGCCCCCAGGGTCAAGTTCGGGGACAGAGAAGAGGAGCTGCTGCATCTCCACGTCTGCCCCCTCCCCCGCCCCCGGCAGGGCCCCGGATGCGGACAGACACGGGGCGTGTGGCCCCCCCCCCTCCGGCGAGGCCCCCAGCGGACTCCTGGGTCTCCTGAGTGGCTCCCCCGTGTGTGTTTCCTGTTCGGCCACCACCTCCTGGGGGTCGGCCCCGCTCCCCGCCCTGCTCCTCACTCGCCAGCACGGGCCGCCTGTCGCCGGCCACAGCAGCACACGTGTTGTGGGTCCACGCAGACCCACTGCGCACACCATGTGCCCCGGAAATGGGGTTTCGGAACTGGACAGCCCAGTGCACCCCCAGAGCCAGCACAGTGCAGGGGTGCGTTAGGAGGGGGAAACCTCCGTAGGGGGGCTGCCCCACACCCGGGTGACGGTTGGGGGCTGGGGGGCAGCGAGTTTGAGAGAGCGGGCAGGACGGGACAGGCCAGGGGCAGGGCCCCGTGAGCAGGCACTGAATGTTCGCTGGGGTTGCCGTCCTCGGTCGGAGCCACGGCTGCCGTCTCTTCTGAGGACCGGCGGCCGCCGGGCCGAGTCTTCTCCGCTCGCCGTGCGGCCCCGCGGGCCTCGGCACACACAGACCCCCTTCCCGTGGGGAGCCCCCACCCGCCACCCCTCTGCCAGGCAGTGGTGCCACGCCCAGCCACAGGGGCTCGGGGGCACCAGGCCAAGCAAAGGAGAGTGTCGAGTCTTGGGAATGACCCGAGTTCTCGGACCCGAGACTGACTGTGCTGCCAGGCAAGCGGGGTTCCTGCCGGGTGTGGGGGGCGGCCCCTGCGCGTCGAGACCAGAAACAAAGACTGAAACGTTGCCCTCGCTCGTTTGCACTGTGCATGGACGCTGCCCTCCTGCCCCGGGCACCTCCCTCCCCGGGCAGGCCTCCTGCCGGCCGGCCCTCCTCCACCAGACCCTCCGTCCACTGTTCCTGCCCACAGCACCCTCCCCGAGGGACAGCGCCCCTCCGCCCTGGCGTCCTGGTGGTGGTCCAACAGGCAGTTCTTGCCGGGGGCCACACTGACCCATGGTGCCGGGGGCCCTGCCTCGGGCCCAGGGCGGGGGGTCGGCGGGGCAGAGACCGCGTGGGGGTGCGCAGACATCCCCTCCTCCTCACAGCTCTGACGGGACCCACCTGTCCCCAGCGTGCCCCGTGCTCACGGGCCGGCTCGTCGGGGACCCCTGGGACCACCCGGGGGCCAGGAGGTGGCGGCAGTGGGGCAGAGGGCTGGTCCGTCCCCCATTGTGGGGACATCGGAGCAGGCGGGGCGGGGTGAACCTGTCCTTGCGTCCGCCTTCCTAGGAGTGGCGCTCCCGGCAGCTCCACTCACAGGCCCCCTGGCAATGACCACTCGGAGCCGGAGCTGGGCCCTGCGTTCTCCCCGCTGCTCCGCACAGATGGACCTTACTGCTCGCCGGGGCCGCCGCAGGCGGGTGCTCATCGGCACCCGGGGGCCCCTGGCCCTCACCAAAAGGGGTCGTTTTATTCACAGAGATCGGGGATCTTTGCTGCTAGTGTGAATGCTAATTTTAACTTTAAAAGCAAGAGTAATGCCTAAAAGAAAGAATGTAAGAAAGTTTCATTCTTATTCCTAATTTCAAAGTGGGGCATTCCTGTCCCCACCCCCCCCCCCCCCACCCCTAAGAGCTGTGGTTGATTTTTAATTTTCTAGGAAACAGAACCCTGGGTGCCCCCACGGGGTGCTGCCAGGCCCCAGTGGGAGCAGGCAGGCCCCTCCCCCGGGAAGGGTGTCCGAGTGACCTGCCCACTGGGGTGTGGGTGGCAGCTGCCTGAAGCGAGGGTCCCCGTGGAGGACGGGCTCCAGCAGCTGTGCCGTCCGTGCCCCCGGCGGGCGGAGAGCCGGGGTCTAAGAGGAGGAGGAGCAGGGAGGTTCTTGGGGGGGCGTTCAGTCCTGGTGTGGGCGTGTCCGGGCCCCTGTTGGGAGTGGGCCCTGCACCCAGCACCGGTTTGCTGGTCTGGGCACTCGGCACGTTGGAAGACTGGCCACGGACCTCGGCAGGAGCCAAGGAGTGAGTGTCTCAGTTTGCGATCTGCCAAGGTCAGCAAGTGCCTTGCCAGCTTGCTTCCTGTCCTGCGGCGAAGGTGGGGCCGTCGGCTGCATAAACCAGGAGGTGTGGCCTGTGTCCCCCAGGGCGGCAACCCTGGGCAGGCTGGCCGGCTGACCTCGGCAGATGCACGCTGGATGTTTACCTGACGTTGAGCCCTGGCTTCCAGGCCAGTCACCTAGGGAGGCGTGGGGCTGCAGGTGAGCCCTGCCGTGTGCCGGCACCTGCGGCGTGTTCTGACCGTCCCAGTGGCCGGGCTGCCGGCAAAGGGCTCCTGGAGCGTGGGTGGCATCCTCGCTGAGGCTGGGTCCATGCCGACCACCAGTGGGCATGGTGGGGGGAGGACAGGTGTGCCGCCCGCCCCCGAGCACGCGTGTCAGTGGGTCGGCAGCGGGAGGACGGGTCAGGGACGGCCACGGCTGCGGGCTCTCAGGCCGCCTTCGAGAGACAGTGCTCGTTCCCTCTGAAATGTGAATAAAGAGTCTCCAGCTGCCTGCCTGCTCTGTCTGTGCCGGGGGGGGGGGGGACGAGGACTCGAACCGCGTCTTCACGTTACGTGATTCCTGACGAGACGGGAACACCACTGTCACCCTTCAGACGGAGGCGCTGAGCCCCCACCCGCCGGTGGGGTGCAGCCCCCGCCCGGTGTCCCGACGCGGGAACGGCCGTCCTGCCAGGGAGCAGCCCGTCTCCCCTCTCCCACCTCCCGCTCTGTGGGGCCTGAGGCCCCTCCCCGGTGACCGCCGGCACCGTGGGGAGCAGCTAACTCGAGGCCCACGGGTCCGCAGACGCAGCCTCGTGTCCACAGACCATGGCTGCCGCCACCTCCCTGCGGCCGGGACTCGGAGCTGGCGAGGGGCAGCTCCCGCTCCCCCCGGCCCCGGGCGCACGCAGCACACAGGGACGGCGACGCTGGCCTCTCTGGGAGGCCGGACGGCCTGTTTCTGAGGACCCGGTCCCGGGCCTCTCCGGAGGTCTGCGGAGCAGGTTCGCAGGCAGTGGGCGGGGGGGGGTCTGTCGGCCGGGGGCTCGTCCTCCTGGGCGTCCCAGATGGTCAGTGCAGGCCTGTGTCCACCGAGTCTGGGTGGAGGCAGGCGTGGGGCTGGGCACGGAGACGAAGAAGGGAGAGTCCAGGAGCCAGAGGGCCAGCAGAGCCACAGGAGGGAGCGGGGAGCTAGAACCCAACACCCCCCACCAGCTCCCACGGCACCGCCCAAGGGGCTCCTGCCCTCTGGACGTGGGGTGCGGTCCGAGCAGACCCACGTGAGGGGCCGGAGGGCAACCTCGGGGCACACAGCCATCGGCCCGTCAGCGTGTGCCTGGCGGTTTACCGGCAGCACTTGCCCCGCATCCTCCGCATTGCGCTCGTCACCTGGGGGATGTCACCTGCGCCCGGGCGTCCTTCCCCTGGGCCCTCCGTGAGGACGCGGACCCTGCCCCCGAGCACTCGCCAGCCCAGCCCCTCAGACGCCCCAGAGCCGCCTCCGGGGGCGGGGGGGGGGGCTGCGCTCCCACGGTGCAGTGGCGACGGCGGGAAGGGCCCACAAGGTCCTGAGATGGTGCCGTCACTGCCCTCCAACCCCTGCTGCCCTCGGCGGGGCTCTGGGTGGAGGTTCCCGGGCCAGCGTCCGTCCTGGCCACGGCTCGTCCGCACACATGGCCGCGGTCACAGGACACACCTTCCCTAGCTCCCGGAGCTGCCAGGGCCCTCTCCTGCTCGTGACGTGTTCACGTCAGCCCCACACGTGCCCTCCGGCCTGGCAGCCTCGGGGGCCGCCCGGCCCGGCCCCTGCTGCTCAGCCGGGGGCCAGGAGCGCGCCTTCCACAGTGTGAGCGGGAAGGAGGCGGGGACACTTGACGTCCGGCTCCCACAGGCCCGAAGGGGCCCCTCTGGGGGACCTTAGCTGGCGGCACGAGGGCTCACCTCCCCACCCTGAGGTTCCAGCCGGCTCGGGGAGGGGCGGGGCATGCGGGGGCCCAGGAGGGAACAGCCGGGTTTTGCTTTGCTCCCAGAGCAGCACACCCCCCCCCCCCCCCACCCCGTCCTGAACTCTCGCGCCTGCAGGGGCTCATTTCCTGTCCGTCGTCCTGCCGGGCGGGCCTGTCGGTGTCTCACCCCATCGGGTGCCCCCAGCAGGCAGTGGACACTGCGCTTGGGGCGGGGCTCTCTGGGCACTGGGGGCTGAACTGGTGTTTTTTGTTGACTTGGACTGTTGACCATTTGGGAAGATAGGGACGGACATTGTCTCCGGGCGTCTGTCCTGGTGGCCTGCGGTGGCCTCGTCCCTGCACTCACGTCCACGGGAGGGCTGCCCAACGCCGAGGCAGGACCCCGGGGGCCAGGGGCGGCTCCGGGCTGCTCCCTGCGACGTGGGTCTGGCACCTGCAGGTGCGGCCGAGGGGCCCTGGGCTGGCGGGGCTGCAGGAACATGGCCCCCGGAACTCAGCAGGGCCGAGAGTTCTGTTGAGAGTTCTGTGGCCCGACTGAGCCCCCTCGGGTCAGCTCAAGGCCAGTGCAGCAGCGGGACCGACTCAGTGTGCAGCACCCACGCAGGGGCCGGTTGGAGAGGAGGCCGGGGCTTCAGGGGCCCTGCCGTGCCCCCGCCTCCCCTCTGAAGACCCGCGGGTCCGCTGGGAGGACCCTGCTGTGCGGGTGGTGGCACGCCCCTCGGAGGGCCCCTGGTCCGAGGGGAGCGCCCGCGGCTGGGCGGTGTCCAGGACGGAGGCAGGGAGCCAGCCAGCCCGCTGCCCACCAGGCACCGCCCTCTCCCCTGCGCCAGGGGCCTCCTGGGCCCAGCGAGGGAGCGGCCACCTGGAGAGCCCCGTGCCCTCGGCCAGGGCGCCCAGAGAAGGAAGGCTCCTGGCCACCTGAGGACAGGCCTCTGCCCTGGCCTCCCGTTCGCAGCCCTGGGGACAGGGCGGTTGGCCTCGGGCTGGAACCAGCTTCACTGCAGCCTGTGTCTGTGGCTCCCACGTGGGGCTGCAGGCAGGACCCACCTGTGGGGGGTTGGGGGGGGCGGGGGGCTGTAGAAATGCTGCCACCTGCCCGCCCGAGCTCTCCAGCTCCCTGGGGTGACCTGACCTCCGGACTGTCAGCCCCGCCCCAGTGAGTCCAACGGCACCGACGTCGAAAGTCAGAACCGAGAAGCTGTTTTTGAGCCCGAGACCCAGCTCGTGTCCCAGCGTCTCCGGGGGTGAGGGAGGGTGGGTTCTGGGGACAAGAAAGCTGTGTTTGAGTCATGGAGCCCGAGCGGGGGAGGGGCCGGGGCCGTGCGGGCTGGATGCGCTGGGCTGGCGGAGGTGAAGTCAGACATTCCTGGGCCGTGTCAGAGCCGGGGAAACGCTTGAAAACAGCCGGAGCTGTGAAAGCGGAGCTTTCTGCGCGATGGCATTTTCTTGGAAGGAGAGGGAGGGGGGAGGGGCGGCCAGGCCCAGGAACAGCTGGAGATTTGCTCCCAGGCTCCTGTCCCTGCAGACGAGGGAAGAACCTGAAGGTGGAAGAGCCGGGCAGGCGGGGGAGGGCCCGGGGGGGGGGGGGCTGGGGGTGCTGCAGGAGCAGCTGTGGCCTGGAAGCAGCAGGACCCCTCCTTCCTGCCACTCTGACCCTGGGGCCTGCCCTGGAGGTTTCCCCCAGGGCAGTGCCCACACACACCTTGTGTCCACCCCCCAGGAAAGGCCTCGCAGATGAGGGGGGCCCCCGCGGGCTCAGGGCCCCCGCAGCCCTGCCCGTGCCCAGCTGTGCGGCGCCGTGTGCCCAGGACTCCCGGCCTGCAGGGTGGGCCCGGGCGGCAGGCACACTGTGGCCCCGGGCTCGGCTCGGCCTCCATGGGGGGCCCTCGTCACCGGGAGACGGCGCAGGGCGTGGGGGGTTCGGGCGTGGAGCCCCCCACAAACTCTGCAGCCAGCACTCCCCGCCGGAGCTGCTCTCCCGAGAGGGCCGACGCTCTGCCCACGGTCCGGGCAGCACTGGACACTCAGACGCTGGTGCCCAGGGCGCTCAGCCGCGCCCCGCCCCCGCGTGCCTGGCCAGGGCCCGCGGGTGCTCCCTCGAGTTAGTTTCCAGCCGCAGTTCCTGTGGGATCGCGCTCCGGGCCCGGCCTGGCCTCGCACGGGAACCGTCAGCGGGCGGGAGCTGACGCCAGCCGCCGGCCCGGGACGTTCCCAGGGAAGAGGAGACGTAGGGGCAGGAGTAGGGGTCGGGGGTCAGGGGCCTGTGTCCTGCAGAGCAGCTGTGGGTGGGACCGCAGGTCCTGTCCGCTCGGGCCATGGACATGGAGGGCGAGGCCCCTGATAGGCCGAGGGGAGACGGAGGGCTGAGAGGGGCGCCTGGCGTCGGCGAGGGGAGAGTCTGTCGCAGGCAAAGAGTGGCTGGGGGCCTCTGGAGCCCGGTGGGCCCCCGCAGGTGCTGGGAGGGTCCCGAGCCCTGCGTGTGACCAGTCCTGTGTCTGGGCTCCAGTCCCAAGGTCGGCACATCTGTCCGCCTGTCTGAGCCCGGCCCCGGCCACACTCTGGCGGGGACACTGATGTCCCCCAGCCCCAGCCTGGCCTCCGAGCCCGAGCTCTGTGCCTCCGGGAAGTTCACCAGCTTCCCGCCCCCCAAGCCCTGCGGCTGCTGGCTGCACTGGACCTCCCAGGCCTGGCCAGACTCTCCTGGTGCCCCAGGCCAGGCCTGCCTGCCAGCCAGAGCTCAGCTGAGGTCACCGGAAAACCACCCCAGGCCCTGCCCCAGGCGCCGGGCCAGCCTCCCTTGTCCCACCCTCCCCCAGCCTCTGTCTCCCTTGCACGCGCTCGCGCGCGCACACACACACACACACACACACACAGCCATGCTGCCCTCCACCCCAGGGCAGGTTGCTGCTCAGGGGAGCCTGACACCGCTCTCTGGGGAAGGTCCCCCGCAGACAGCTCCAGGGACACCGTGCCAGAGCCCTCCCCGCAGGAAACGGGGTGCAGGGGGGCCAGCCTCCCGCAGCCGCGACAGCGCACTGCTGAGGCATCCCAGGCCGTCGGCTCGGGCATGCTTGCCCTGAGCCAGGAAAACACAAAAACCAGGTACCAGGGCGCACGGCACGACAGGTCGGGGAGAAGAAAAGGAGCAGGTGAGGCCAGGACACACGTGTGCGCACATGCACACACACACACATGCACACACAGGACCGCCTGCTGGGGGCAGGGACGGACCCCTGCTCTCTGGAGCCGGCGTGGGGAGAAAGCCAGTTCATCGCAGAGTCACGTCCAAGCCGAACTTGGGACAACTGCTTCCTGTCTCTAGTCCCTCTGCCCAGGGCCTGCAGGATGCGTGGGGGAGGGGCTGTGGGGGCAGCGGTGACGCACTGTGCTTGTCTTCCCGGGGACACGGGGGTGGGGAGGAGAGCCTCGCTGGGCGAGAGTGTCCAGCAGGGGTGAGGCGGGGACCGTGGGGACAGGCTGACAACTGAGACTCGGGGACCAGGTCACGCGCCCCGCTCTGCCTCCCGGCAGCGCGGCGCCCCAGGCCACACAGGGGGAGGCAGGGGGGAGCGGGGTCCCCGCCCTGGGTACCTCTGCCTGGTGAGGGGCCCAGCCCTGGGCAGACAGCAGCACAAAACAGAAATGCGTCGGGGGGGGGGGCTCGTTTAAAATTCCTTCTTTATTAAAAAAGCATTTTCTGGGTTTTTAAAACTTCTCCGGGACATCATTTCCCCCCTCCTCAGTGCCTCCTCCTGCCGCCTCCACTCGTGTTCTGGAGCCGTGGCTGCACGGCCGCGGAGGGACCTGGGAGCGGGCGGGCGGCGGCTGGAGGGCAGGCGCTCAGCGGCCAGGGGAGAAGCTCGTTTGCACGAAAACATAAACCGTGGAGGATGAGACCAGCACACACACGTTTGGGTCGATCTACAACCCGTATAAAAAAATAGACCCAAGTCGTCACTTTACATTATACAAAATAATACATATTTTTCGAAAAGCACTTACCCATCCGCACACACTCGCTCATACCCATGCACGCCCGCACGCACGCGCGCGCACCACGCACGCGCACGTCACTCGCGCGCGCGCGCAAGGTGCGGCGACCCCGCCCGTCCGCGCGGCCGGGGTCAGTAGGCGAAGATGACGCGGTAGGTGACCTGGTGGCCGTTGTCCCAGGCGTAGAGCAGCCGGTCCTTGGGGTTGTAGTCCACCTGCGTGGTGTAGGAGTACTCGTTCTCGAAGAGCAGGCGCGGCACGATCTGCGTGTTGGTGTGCGTGTCGAAGGCGTAGGAGATGTTGGCGTTGCGCTGGTCGTGGCTGTCCACGGCGTAGAGCACGCCGCAGATGACGAAGCAGTTGCCGTACAGGTGCCGGCGCAGCCCCGTGCGCCACGTGGTCTCCTTCCGCGTGCTCAGGTCGGCCGCGTTGAGCTTGCTCAGCACGATCACCTCCTGGCCGAAGCCCTCGTCGTCCAGGGCCGGGTAGATGAGCCACAGGCCGTTCTCGTCCACGGCGAAGTCCACGTCCGAGCGGCCCTGCCAGCTCCAGGGCGTGGCCTCCTCGTAGGCCACGTCGTGCAGCATGGCCCAGGCGGCCACGTAGCGGCGGCGCAGGTCGTACTTGATGAGGTTGCGCGTGAAGGCGCGGCTGTAGTAGAAGGCGCCGCCGTACACCACGTGGCCCGTGCCCACCCAGCTGTAGGGCAGCTTGTAGGAGTTGCTCCAGCGGCCTGCGGGGGACAGGGCGGGCTCAGCCGGGCGGGCGGGCGGCAGGCCGGGGGTGTGATGGGTGAGGGGTCTGCGCCCCCGCGTGTCCGGCCCGCCCCCCACCTTGTACTCTTTATAGCGAGGCGCTCAGCCCCGGCGGGCCCCAGCTCCCTCATGTGCCCACAGGAACGACCAGAGCCCCTCGCCCCAGGGGCCCAGGGGCCACCCCGTGTGACCACGGTGGCCAGCTGTCGGGGCCACAGGAAAGGAGGTCCCAGCTCCAGGCCACCCCTCGTCCGGGGGCGGGAAGGAGGGCGGAGCTGGGAGCGGAAGACGCCGGGGGAGTGTGGCAGGTCCCTCCCCGACAGGTGTCCTCCCTCTCGCCCCGGCCCCACCCCGCGCTGGCCCCACCCCCCCGCTGGCAAGCGGCCCAGAGGACGGAGGGGAGGGCGAGCTGCAGGGCCCCGCGCGCACCCTGCTTGAAGCTCTCCAGGTTCCGGAACTCCACCAGCGCGTTGCCGTAGTAGTAGTTGGTCACGTAGATCCGCTCGTCGCTGGCCAGGGGGTCCTTCATCCAGGCCCCTTCGTTCCGCCCATAGGTGTTCTGGGTGGTGGGCCCCGTGATCGTGGACAGCGTGTCCTTGCACCTGCCTGAGGGGGGAGGGGGTTGGGGTGATGGAAGGGAGCCCCCACTAAGCCATGGCCGGTCCCCCACCGGAGCCTGGACGCGTGGGCAGGCTCCGCCCGGCTAACTTGACCCAAACGTGTCTCAGCCTCACTCCTGCCGCTGCTCTCGAGACTTCCCCCACACACACACTGCGTCCCGTCACCATCCTGGGCCACTGTCACAACCACGCTTCCCTCCCGCCACCCCAACGTCTCGACCCCCAGACCCAGCACCCCACCCCAGGGTCTCAGCCCCTCTCTTTGCTCCTGCAGACCCAGGACCTGAGATGGCCCCGTGGGCTGTGCCCCTGCCCACCCGCCATTACTGGGGGGCTGTTGCCCCGTCAGCCTCCCGTGCGGGGCCGCGGCAGAAACCAGCGGTGAGGAAGCTCCCTCGGCCTGGCCTGTTGCTCGCGCCACCGGGGACCCACACGCGCTGACACCACCGAGCCCGGCCCAGAGAGCCCCGAAAGGCCCCACGCACTTCAGAAAGGACACGCCCTTTGGACGCCTCAGCCCAGGGTGCCAAAGCCAGCCGCCGCCAAAGGCCACGTAACACCACTGGCCCTCCCCGAGGGGGGAGCTGGACTGCCTGGCTGCAACCCGTTTCCAGGCCCAGCCGTGTACCCGTGCTGACAAGGGCCCGGCCAGGCGGCAAGGACTCACCGATGACGTTCCGGATGTCGTCGGCCTCCTCCGGGTTCGCGGTGGGGCTGGCGGGGGCTGCGCCCGGCCCGGCGGTGGCCTCCGTCCCCAGCGAGTCTGTCCCGACCGTGGTGGGGGGCGCCGGGGCCAAGCGTGTGGTCCCCAGAAACGTGTCCCCAGGGGCCTCAGGTGGGGCGGCCGGGGCCGGAGATGGCTGGGGGGCCGCGGTGGTGGGCGAGGCCTGCGTGGAAGGGGCAAGGCCTGCCTCCCCCGGGGCGTCCGCCGCCACGGGCGTGGCCGGCTCAGGCGTGGAGGTCGGCTCAGCGACGACGGCAGAGACGGTGGGGGCGGGGGTGCTGGGCATCCAGGGGGAGTCACGCGGCAGCTCGGAGGACGGGGCTGTGGCCTCAGCGCCCACACCGGTGGCCGTGGTCGCGCCGTGCCGGGTGGCGGCTGCCCGGCGGGACGCGCTGGCCAGCAGGTCGTCGTGTCGCAGCAGCTGGTCCTCGATCAGCAGGTCCACGCCGCCATCCCCGCTGAAGAGCTCGTCCTCTGGGGGAGAGGACGGGCGTCAGCCACGGGGGGGCGGGCGCGAGGGCCGGGCACTGGGAGGGGGAGGGTCCGACTGGAGAGGACGCCCTGGCTCAGGATCAGAGCCCTGCGGGGCCCCGGGGTGGTGGGAGGGGGGCCCCCCCGGACGGGCCTCGAGCTGGGGACACAGGCCACCGGGAAGACAGTCCTGGGAGGAGTCAGTCACGTGACTGACGGGGAACTCAGTCGGTGATTAAAAAAGACAACAAACGCAGTTAAAAATGGGCAGAACGATTTTGGCAGCGGCTGGGCGAGCGGAGCCAGGGCTGGGCCCCGAGGGCTGCCGGGACGGGAGGGGCAGAGGTCAGGGAACCAGGGAGATGAGTGTGGGCCGGCCAGCGCCTGCCGGGAACCAGCAGAGGGCGGAGGGAGAGCCGGGGGGGGGGGGGGGGGGGTTTGTCCCTCCCCCCAGCCCCTGGTTCTTCACGCCCAGTGAAGATGGCGGGAGACCCGCCCGGGGCCCGGCCAGAGCTCGGGGGCTGTGACTGCGGGGACCCTCGGGGCGACAGGTGGCCGCCCTGGCGGCGCGGCGAGTTCTGACCACAGAGGCGGGCAGCTCCCCCTCCCCACCCGGCCCAGCCTCCAGGGCCCCTCGGACCCCAACTCACGCTGCTCCTCGATGTCGTTCTCGTCCTCCGGCTCCTTGGCCTTGTAGTAGGTGACGCCCCGGATGATGGTGGGCTTGGAGGCCGGCCGGCCCCGCAGGTGCACCTGCCTGTGCAGCGGCTGCCGGGGCCGGCGCAGCTCGGGCGGGGCCAGCGGCCGCGTCCGCGGGAGCTCCACGGAGTTCACGTGCCGGGTCGCGGGGGCCTCCGGCAGGAACGTCTCCTCCAGGGGACACGAGAGGGTCAGGTCACAGTGGGGGCTGAGCCCGTGACCGGGGCGCGCCTCCACAGGAAGGAGCTCATCCCCCCGGGGAGTGGGGAAGGAGCTGGTTTCATCGTCTCCACTGACACGCAGGCTGGGGGCTGGGGGGCGTCGGGGGGGGAGCCGTGCTCAACATCAAGGCTGCCCCAGGGCCCGGCTCCCCAGGGCAGGAGGTGTGGGACCTCGGGGGTGTGGCCCTCCCAGCCCTGAGCCACGGAAGCCACGACGGGCCCCTCCACCAGGAGGAGGTGGCGCTCCCTGAGACCCGGTCACTACAGACCCCGCTGAAGTCCACCCGGAGAGCAGAGCTGCTCAGAAGCAACCCCGTCCCCCCATGCCCGGAGCCCCGAGGGGCAGGGCAGGCCCCCGGGGGTCACGGTCGGCTGGCAGGGACGCACCCTGCCCCCATGGCCCACTCCTCGCCCTGCAGAGGAAGAGCAAATCGTGCCCTCGGGTGGACCTGTGAAGTCGGGCCTGGACAGAAGGGAGGGTCCCTGTCCCCGCCGCACCCGCCTGCACTGGGCTTCCCGGGACCGGAGCCACCGGCAGGCGGCCTTGGCCCCCTCGAGGGGGAGCGCGGTGGTGGCGGCCGAGTGCTGGAGGCAGGGGCCCCGGACCTGTGCCCTGGCGACTGGCCCCGACATGCTCCCCATCCCCACGGCTTCCCGTTTCTCTGCCACCTGTCAAGGTCAGACACGCCCTTTCGGTCAGTGTGCACCCCTCCCCCACCCGGGCAGGTCGGTGCCACGGTCCCTGTTTCGCAGAGGAGGACAGAGGCTCTGCGTCGAGGGCCCCCCAGCCGAGGGCCAGTCCAGGGGCTGAGAGGGGCACCTGTGCTCACACAGCCTCTCAGCGGGCTGCCTGCCCTCAGGGCCTGTGCGCCTGCCTGCGTGAAGCCACAGGCCCACGGCTGTGACCGCGAGAGAGACCCTGCCCAGGCGCCCTGCGGCCTGGCAGGCCCAGGGACCCCTGGGTTCCCACTGGACGGAGCGGCCTGAGAGGCGGACCAGGCCCCAGCCCTAGACTCAGGCACCGCTGCAGGCCCTCCTAATTGCCGCCCAGGCGTCCCCCCGCATTGCTGAAGCGGGCCGTCATTTCCTCGTGGCGAACCCCAGGGGCTGCCTCTGCTGCGGGGCCCCCAGGGACGGGCAGGGTGGCGGCTCCTCCCCGGAGCCAAGGGGATGGAGCAAGACCTCAGACGGGTCGGCCGGAGAGCGTGTGATTTCCCCGGGCGCCTGGGGGCGGCCCCGCTGCGCTCTGACCCCCTCTGTGCCTCCACTGCCTGACTTCAGCTCCTGGCGACCAGCTGTCCCTCTCCCGCCCCCCAGGCAGGGGCCTTCCTGGAGAGAGGCCCCCCGCGTCGTCACCCCCACTCGGAGGAACTGTGACGTCGCCCACAAGAACCCCGAGGGCAGCAGCTCAGCCCAGACCCCTGCTGTGTCCCAGCGGCTTGGGCCCGCTGGGGGGCGGGGGTGGGGTGGGGAGAAAGAGGGCGGGCCCAGCTGGGGCCCCCCCCTCCCTCCAGGCCCTGCCCCTGGCTCGGGCGGATTGCGCTGACCTCAGCTGGGTGACGCTGGGGACCTCGGAGGGGACCGGGCCTCGCTGAGCTCGGAGAGGTCTCTTGTTTGGTTTGCTGTCTGCCCTCGGGAAGTCTGGGCCGGCTCCTGAGCCCACCACACGGTGTGCCCCCGGGACAGCGGCGGCTCTCAGCCTGGCAGCCAGGGACCCTGGGCAGCCTGTGGGCGGGGGGCGCCAGCCAGGCCTCGAGGGTGCCGCCGGTTCCCTTCCCACCCGGAGGGCCTGGGCTCTGAGGTTCCCGAGCTTGGCCCTGCCCGGGGCCGCCCGGCAGACCCAGCACAGAGCCAGCACGCCCGGGACTCCCCGCGCTGGGAGTGAACGTGGTTTCTGGCGGAATGTGCTTTTCCAGAAAGCATCAAAGGAGTCATCGCAGGCCACGCCAGCAAGCTCCAGGCCTGCCTTGTACTTGCTCCCCGGTTTGGAACCGGCCCTGTCCTGAGTCACACTCTGGGCAGGGCCCCCGCTCCCCTCGGGGCGGTCTGCCTGCGGCCCTGCCCTCGGGGCTCACGTGCCTGCACCCTGGGCCTGGGGCGCTGCCCGCCCGGCACCCCCGAGGAGCTCCCGGGACAGCAGGCCACAGGCCAGGCTGACATCCTGCCCGACCCAGTGCGCTAGCGACCCGGGCAGCAGTGCCCGCGGGTGGCAGCACCCAGCCCCTCCCTGCCCACACGACGCCTCCACACACACCTGCCGTCTCGCTCTGCCGTCCGCCCCTGACCGGCGACCCCTGACCGGCCACCCCGGGGAGTCAGCGAGGCGGCTGTCCCGGCTGCTCCCTGGGGCCGGCTCCCCCCCATGCTGACCTGCCCCCCACGGTGTCCCTGCTCCCTCCCCGGCTCCTCCTCCACTCTCCCGGGCTAGCTCCCCGGAGCACGCCGGCCTCTTCGGCACCCACTTGGGGGACACCCTCACACTGAAACGGTAACACTGAACCGCCAGCGGGTGGACGTGACTTAGTCTCGGGGGCCAGAGCCAACGGGCACCAGGCGGAGAGGAACTCGGGAGCAAGAGGGTCCCTGGGCGTCACTCAAATCACACGCGTGTGCGGGCGACGCCGGGCCGGCGGCCCGGCAGAGCAGGCAGAGACAGGGGACTGAGACCCCCGCCACCGTGTCCCGGCCAAGCAGGGTCGCCCCGTCCTGGCTCTTGGGCCTCCCGGGGCTCCAAGTTGAGTGAGGCGGGCAGCCCCCCTGCCCGGGCCCGGCCTGTGGGGGCACTGAGCCGACAGCTGGGGCGCATGCGGGGGAGGGGGGGGCTCACTCGGGGCTGGGGCGGGGCGGGGCTGTACCTCGGGGTGCGCGTAGGCGGCCGCCGCGTCCCTCTGCAGGGCGGAGCGGACGTCCGGGAGGCTGTGCCCCGCGCTTTGGGAGCAGTTCTCCCGGCCCCGCTGGTGCGTCTCGGCCCGAGTCCCTTCCACGTCCTCCTTGGTCTGCTCCTTTTCCTGGGTGAGGTTTCTGGAGACTTCCTGGGGAAACACGTAAAACGGGGTTCGTCACCGCGCCCTGGAGACGCGCAGCGCAGAAGGCAGCCGGCCGACGTCTTCGGCTCAGACACGCACCGGGTGGGCTCAGACTCCGGCGGGAGGCCCCAGGGTGTGTCCCGCCCTGCGCTGAGGACCCGTTCCGGGCCCTCGGGTCCCGGGTCGCAGGCCCCAGGTACCGTGGGCAGCACCTGGGAGGCCCCGGAGGACCCCAGCAGCCGGGCAGCGGCTGTGGGAGGCCAGCGCCGCGGGTCCGAACCGAGGACGCCCTTCCTCCTCTGGGGCCAGCGCCGCTCCCAGCACCCAGGTCCCGCCCTGCCCCCTCAGGCCGGCTCTAAGGCCGCCTCCGGCCGCCGAGCTCTCAGCCGCTGGGCTCAGGAGGGCGTGCAGGCAGCAAGCAGGTGACGCGCAGGGTGGGCCGGCCCCCACCTGTCCTGAACAGGCAGAGGAGGGCAGGTGGAACCCCTAAGCCCGGGCCGATGGGACACCCACGGCGGCTCTGGGGCCCCTGCAGAGCCGCCAGGAGAAGCCCGAGGTGCGTGCGGAAACCGGCCGAGCCCCGGTTGCAGTGGCGGGGCTCTGAGTGCAGGGCGGGCGCTGAGCCCCGCCCCCCAGATGCCCGGAGCGCCGCGACAACGAAGCCCCGAGAAGGCGGCCCAGGGTGCGGGCAGGGGTGTGGGGCGGCCACGTGCGGTGGTTACGAGCCTGGATTCAGGGGCGAGCATTCCGGCTCCCACCAGGCGCCGCTGCTGCTGGACCTGTGCCGGGTCAGGCGGGGACTCGCGCACCTCCCTGTGGGGGGCACGAGGAGCAAAGGAGCCCACGCGGATGGACGCGCGCAGTGGCTGTGCATTTCCACACAAGGGCGCTGCGTGAGCGCGGGCAGGGCCACAGCAGGCGTCACCTGTCACCGGGGGAAGCTGGCCAGAGAGGCAGCAGCGCAGGCCCCGCCCGCCCGGGGCCCAGGCCCCGCCCACCCGGACCAGGCCCCGCCCACCCGGATCAGGCCCCGCCCTCTGGAATCAGAGCCCGCTGCCCAGGCGCACAGGCGACCCGCGCACCGCGAGGGTCTGTGCCCGCATGCGGGGGCGGCGGGCAGCGCAGCTCCTGGGGAAGGACGGGAAGGGGAGCCAGCGGTTTGGAGGAGGGGGCGCGTTCTGGGTCCCGGCGGGTTCCCGCGGTTCTGGGCCGCAGTCTCCACGACTCAGGCGTCCTGCGACGGCGGAAGCGCCGCGGGGTCATGTTGCACGTGTTACTTCATCGATGACGCTTTCAGGTAAGGGGCTGGGTGCACGAGGACCCCGCTTAGCAACGACCCTCCCTGAGGGCAAGGGCTCAAGACCCAGGAGCTGAACCACGCGGGGCGTCCATGCGCACATGTGACAAGTGCCGTGGGGAGTGAGTCCGGGCGGTGACACGCGTGTGGGGGGCGGGGACTGAGGTGGCCACGACCGCGGCCAGCACGGCCCAGGACTGCACAATGGGGGCCCCGGGGGGCTTGGCCGTAAGTGACCCTGGTGCCCAGATGAGGTCCCCGGATTCCCAAGCAGCTTGCCAGGTGTGCTCGCGCATGTGGGCCGCACACCTTGGCGTCGCCACACCCCCAGGGGCCCCTAGTCACTGACTTAGAGTCTCCGGTCCCCACGCCAGGACGGTGAGAAGCCCACCCCTGGGTCTGCGTGCGGTGGCATCGCCCCGTCGGCTGCCCCCAGCCACCGCCATCCTGCTCTGCTCCCAGGGCAGCGCCCTCACCCCGAGGGCCTGTAGGGGCACCTCTCAGGGGCGCAGGGGACGCCCCCACCCAGGGTACTCTCTGCTCTCGATCCCACCTCCCACCCTGGCAGGGAGCCGCAGCCCTGACACGTGCGGGCCGTGTGGCTGGGCCCGTGGGCATCGTGGGGGAAGGTGCCCCTCTGGCAGGGTGAGCGCGCCCCCCGTGGCCCCCACCGGGGGTCCCTGGGCAGAGCGGCGCAGGAGGCAGAGGAGAGCAGGCGGGCCAGCGACGGGAGACCTGGGCAGTCTCTCCTGGGGACGCGGAGCGTGCACGGCCAGGTGCCACAGGCTGGGGGGCAGCACCCACTGGGCACGGGGGCCTGCCAGCAGCTGCCGCACTGCCAGGAGGGCAGGGCCGGTGCACACACTCGCAGACACCGAGGGGAGGAAGCGTGAGGACGAGGCGGAGCCACCGGGCAGGGGGAAGTGGACGTGGGTGGATTCGGGGCCCAGCGGTCAGAGCGCAGCGGTCGGTCAGAGCGCAGCCTGAAGGAGCCAACACCACGGGGTGCGCGGGTGGGGGATGGGCCGGGGCTGGGGGAGGCTGTCCCCGGGCACAGCGGGCACAGACTGTCCGCACCTTGCTCAGCTGCCGGACAGGTGTGTGCTGCTGGCTGGGAGCGTTGGACCTGGGGGAGGTGCCCAGGTCCCTGAGCTCAGGCAGCCGGAGCACAGGGTGGGCGTGGGGGGAGGTGCTGCTCTGGGCACCAGACGAGATGCCCACGGCACGAGCGCAGCCTGGCTGTGCGGCCACACGGGCCAGTGGTGGGGCAGGACGGGTGCTACCTGCCTCCCTCCCCAGGCCTGGGGCCGACAACGGCGGGGCTGCACGTGCAGCATGGCACCCGAGGGTGAGGTGGAGTTGGGGGGGGCCCTGGATCTCAGTCACAGACCAGCCGGTGGAAAGGGGCAGGGAGGAGGGTGGGGCCCGAGCGGCGGGCTGTAAAGAGACACCTGCACGCCTGGGGGAGAGCTCGCTAGACGGCAGCTGGGCGGAGCAGGGCCCCAGCTGCGCAGCGGGTGCGGCCCCACAGCCGGGAGCTGCCCGACCCGCGGCAGGCAGATGGGTGTGCTCAGGGCCTGGCTCAAGGGCACAGGCCGGGGGGAGGGAACAGGCTGCCTTGTGGGAGTGGCGTGAGCAAGTGTGGGGGTCGCTGGGCCCCGGGGGGGAGGGGGCTGGAGTTCCCCGCAGCTCAGCCCGAGCGCTCCGGGACACAGCAGGGACCAGGTGGCCAGGGACAGCTGCTCCAGCCCCTGAAACAGCTGGTGCTCAGACTGTGAGGACGGGGCGCAGTGCCTCTGACCCCAGCTGACCGGCCTGGGCAGCTGGCCTCGGGGTGGGGCCGCCAGCTGCCACGGTCAGTCGCTCCCAAGCAGACAGCTGGTGGGCATCTGGCCCCCGACAGGTGCGGGCTCACACCTGGGAAGCAGGGCGACTTGGCCCCAGGGTGCCCCGGAGAAGCCCCGGGCCTCTGGGACGACGGCCCACGTTCGGGGGGCCGCCCATGACCACAGCCACAGCGGCTGTGCGGCTCGTCCGTGCGAAAAGGAAGGCCTTTATATTGTGTTTCACCAACAACTCGGCGTAATTTGGGGTGCGTGTTTGCCGTGCATTTTTTCTTTCCAAAGAAGGGAGTGGCTTACGTACATCTAGCTGGGGTTCGAGCCTTCTGCAAAAACACGATGAGACTTTGGTACACGCGGGGCCCAGCCAGGAGTCAGACAGGGCGAGCCCGGACCCTCCTCACCTCCTCCAGCTTGTCCACGCGCCCGACCAGCTTGGTGGTGACCGAGTGCAGCTTCAGCAGGTCCAGGCCGTAGAAGGCCCCTTCCAGCATGTCGATGACGGTGGCCAGCTGCGGGACACGCACAGGGCTGGTCAGAGCCGGGGCGGGGCTGCGGGGGGGCCCGGCAGGGGCCCGATGGTCGTCCTCGGCTCAGAGCACGGCCCCAGGAGGCGGGTGTTGCTGCCCCCACCCCCTTTCGGGGGGACTCAGACCAGACCCGTAAACGTCTCGAGTCGGATGACGCAAGTGGCGGCGGAGTGACGCTCTGAGCCCGTCTGTCTGACTCCCAGGCCCGGCGCCTCCCACTGTCCTCGCTGCCAGGGAAGGGGGACAGCAGGGACCGGCCGAGGCCCCGGCGGCCCACAGGCCGCCCCAGGCAGGCCGGAGCCTCCCCGCCCCAGGGGACGAGGGCCACGGGGTCAGAGCCAGGCCCCAGCGCCCCTGGCGTCACCCAGCGCTCACGCCGACGCCTGGGTGTGCGCCCGCGCCCCTTCGGGGGCCGTGCTGGTGGCCGTCTCGCCGTGGCAGCGGTCCCCAGGAAGGACGCCAAGTTCTTTTGGCTGCCGGGCCTGGCAGCTGCCCCCGGGCCCCGCCCCCTGGGCTGCAGCGGGAAGGCGGGCACCCCGGGCTCTCGGCGCCGCCCCTGCTCGTGGGGACTGGAAGTGGCCGGTCCGGGTAGAGGCGAAGCAGGTCCACGCACTCCAAGGCCCGTGCCCCCCCCCCCGGCCTGTTAGACTCCGGGGTCCCTCAGGCGCCCCCCGCCCCCGGCCCTGCCCCCAGCAGCCCCCACCTTCAGGTCCCGGCCGTCGGCCTCCCGGAGCTTCTGGAGCCTGAAGGCCCCCTCGCAGGGGTTGAGGGCGGAGGGCGGTGCGATGCAGGCGCACTTGCAGGCGGGGCCCGAGGTGATGGTCTCCACCGTGTAGAAGTCCTCCTGTCGGGCGTCCCCCGCCTGGCCCCTCCGGCAGGCGTCCTGGGCCATGGGCCTCACCACGCACTTGCACTGGCAGTTGGCGCCCTCGGACACGGCCTTGACCTTGTCATAGTCCCCCAGCAACTAGACAGACGGACAGACGGGAAGATGGCAGGGCGCACACACAGGCCCCGCAGAGGGCTCTGCGCTCGCGCGGTCAGAGGCCTCAGGCCACGCCGGCGGTGGCGCGAGGGGTCACCGCAACACCGCCTGCTGCCGCGACAGCTCCCTGACGTCGCCCCGAGTGGCCGCCCCCCCCCCCCGCCAGAGGCTGCCCGTGTCCAGGGGCCGCAGCCTTGCACCAAAGCCCTCGGTCCTCCCCACAGCCCTCACCCAGACCAGCGCCAGGTGCGGCTGAACGGATGGACAGACGGATGGATGGACGGACGGAGGGCTCGCTGACACTCAGACTCGAAGACCACTTCCTCCCGCCCCCTCGCCATCCGCCCTGAGCACCGCCTCAGACTGGACGGCGCTGGGTCGGGGGGACCCGGGGGCGAGCACGTGGGCCGGGGCCGGGCCAGCGCTCAGGGACCTCCGTGCGGGAGGGAGGGAAGGAGCAGCTCCAGTGAAGCAGGGGCACCCCACTGTGTGCTCTGCACAGTGGGAGCCGGGCCGGGCCCGGCGCTGCAGCCGGGTCCCAGGAGGGCTCCTCGGAGGAGGCGGTGTTAGCGCTGGGCCTCGGGGGACGGGTGAGAGTGGGGGAAGGGAACTGGGTGGAGAAGTCAGTCAGGATTACTCAGCTAACGGGTTCATCTGGCTCCCGGAGCAGTTTCTGAACCCAAGCTCCAGGCCAGAGCGAGGAATGCGAACTGGCAGCCCTTTCGCTTCCACGATGCAAACCATTTCCTCAGAGTGCGGCCCCGCCAGCCGGCCGGGGCCGGGGGCCGCCACAGCAGGCCTCCCCAGCAGGCACACACAGGGGCACGGGCTCCCCCTGTGTCCCCCCCCAGCACGCCCGGCGCCCCCAAAGCCAGGCTCCCTTTCCGGGCACAGAGACCGGTCCCTTCCGTGCAGCGCACGACCTGGCCGGCAGGTCGTGAGCGTGTTGCCGTGGAAACCTTCCTGGGATGCTGGGGACGAGGCTGGCCATGTTTCCCTGCGAAGGTGGGTTTCTTCTGACGCTGACAGTCATGTGAGGCCTGCACTCGGACGCAGCATGGCCCAGCGGACCAAGGCGGGGTGGTTCGGGGTGACCGGCCCGGCAGGGCCGCCTGTCCACCACCTGCGGCCCTCTGAGACCCTGCCCAGGTCCTTCCCGGACCTGCCCTGAGACCCCCCCGGGGGCCCTGCCTTCCAGGGGCGGGCGTTCAGGAAAAGTCCCCCGTGAGGCGTCTGCTTTCCGATTTGGGGGTCAGCCGAGGGCGGGGGCGGTGCGGGGAGCACGTGTAAGCTGCGTGGTCGAGGGAAGGCCCAGGGGACCAGTGCCAGGCTGGCGGAGGTGCTGACAGCTGCCGCCTGGGGCTCTTTCTCAGCCACCCTGCTGAGGTCACGGTGACACCCACCGCGTGTCACCGCGCGGGCTCTGGGAGCACGAGATAAACAGCCCCGGAGAGCTGTCCCTGGCAGTGGACGGGTCTGGACAGCCGGTGGGAACCCCGGCTCTGCCCACCCCCAGCTCCAACGGGTCCTTCGCTGCAGACTGGGGGCTGGGGGCGTGAGGACGGAGTCGGAAAACCAGCGAAGTCCTTTGCAAAGGGGTGCTCTACAAAGCCCGTCCGTATCAGCTGTCACTCGTCACCCGCACTCCCACCCGACGCGCCAGCCCTGGGTGGTCCGAGTTTCCCTGCTGCGCCCCAGTCAGGGGTTGTCGGTCCCTCTGTGTCCAGAGCCTCCCACATGGCTGTTCGGCCACAGTTACCCCGTCTTCTCCCGCGTGTCTCACTCTGCCGTGGATCCCACCAGCCCCCTCTGCCCAACGTCCATCTTCGATCACAGTCCTGGCCGGACAAACGGCCACGCAGACCAGAGGGGCCCTGCTGTCCCCAGCCCCGCACGGAGAGTTTCCGTGATTTCCCTTCTTTCTCCCGATTCCATCACCCGGAGAGACCCGTGTCCCCTCCCCACGGAACTGCTCTGATTCGTCAGGAGCAGACGCCCTCGTGGGCGCAGGCAGGTGGCCGGGGATGTACCTGAGACAAGATGTTCTCCTGGTTGTCCGCTTCGTTCTGCAGGGTCTCGGCCTCCGTGGGGGCCACAGTCTGGGCCAGCGGGGGCGCGCTGGTTCCTGCAGGGGCCTTGCTGGTTCCTGCGGGGGGCGCACTGGTTCCTGGGGGGGGCACACTGGTTCCCGCCGCGGGCTGGCTGGTTCCCGCGGGGGCCACGCTGGAGGCGCCGCCTGGAGCCACACCCAGAGCCAGGCACAGAACCAGCAGCAGAGGCTTGGCCATGGGGGCGGCAAGAAGGGGCTTGGCTGCCCGCGGCAGCGCCGGAGGTCCGCGTCCGGAGCGACGGAGGTGAGAGGGCCCCTCGCCTGGAGTCCGAGGGGGCCGCTCAGAGCGCCTTCTCCAGCCGGGTGCAGCCCAGCGTGGCAGGCGGGCTCGCCCCGGACCGCCGGGACATCTCCCTCCGGAGCGAGCAGCCCGGACTGCAAGCCGGTGGAGCAGGGCCGAGGGAAGCAGGAGGTGACCCGGCGACCCCAGGGGGGCGAAGGGGTCCGGGCCGTGCGCGCACCGCCAGCAGCAGCGGGGAGCCTGGGGTCGTCGGCGCGGGGGACCGGGAGCCTGGGGTGCACGGGCAGGCCGCGCCGACTGCTGGGCGCAGAGGCAGCCCAGCGCTTGCAGGGCGAGGGCGGAGCCTCTATTGTGCGGCCTCGGAGGTGCAGCCAGTGACAGCGCGCAGGGGGAGGGGGCAGCGCAGGGGGGGAGGCGGGGAGCGAGCTGAGCAGCGGGGCGGAGGAAGACCGGGGAGCCCGGGGCGCCCAGACCCGCCCCACGGGGCCCAGGGCCCACGCCGCGGCGTGGGCTGGGTGGCCTCGGACGCAGATGAGGAAGGGAGAGAAATGACCCTGACCCGGGTCTCCGACGTGCGGCCCCCCGTGCGCACTGGGGCGGAGAGGGGGGCGCAGGGTGCTGGCCGGGAGGGCGGGGCCTCTGCCCCGGCAGCGCCCCGCGGACTCGCAGCTTTTGAACTTGGCGCTGCCGCCGCCTCGGTGCTTCGCTCTGGGCGCAGCGCCCGGTCCTGGTCGCCCTCCCCCCAGAGGGCGGCTGCTGAACTGCCTGCTGGCGCTTGAGCGTGAGTGTTAAACACGGGGACAGGGGTTTGCCGGTTCATCTCCGACCCTCTGTGCGGGGGGCGGGGGGCGAGGGGCGGCGGTCAGAGGGAGCAGCCGGCGCTGCCTTCCGGTTCCTGACAAGCCTCAGGGGCACCGTCACTCGGCGATCTTCACGACGGCGTCCCCTCTCAACACAAGACTCTGTTACCCTGTCCCTGCACGGGAGACCCTTTGGTGACCCTTCTGGGAATGTCAGGAAGGGCGCCGTGCCTTCGGGGACAACCGTCCCCCAGGACACACCGGACAGAGCTGCCCCTGCGACCACGGGGGAGATGCCCGTGCTGGGCCTGGAGAGAGTTGGACACCCGCCTCCCCCGCTGAAGAGGAAGCACTGCGATGATCCAGTCTACACGAAGGAGGCTTCGCTGCAGATACGTGGTCACCGCCGACAGACGTGTAGTAACGACCCCTGTTAATGCACGAGGTCCGTCCAGACGTGTGACAGAAAAGCAGAGACCTTTGCCGGAGGAGAAGATACTCGCCACGTGGTACGCTGGACAACGACGCCTCAGTCCCCTGCAAGGAAGGCATTTCGGGACTCACACGGTTCTCCCAGGCCCCGTCAGCTGCCCCGCCGCAGCTCCCTGAACTCATCAGTGACCTGAGTCTCTTCCGTCTCAGCGGCGACTTCAATTTCGGGAAACGCCAGGCATCATAGGGTGCTGAATCCGGGCTGCAGGGGCGCCGGGTCACCGGGGTGGTTTGGTGTTTCACCAAAAATCTCCGCATGAGACAGGATGGGTGAGCAGGCGCGTGGTCGTGAGGAGGCTGCCAGCCACCAGGTGCCCACGGGTGCGGCCTCCTGAGTCAGCCGGACGCCGTCTGCAGCGGGATGTTCAAGCCCCGCGCAAAGTTGGATGCGTATCTTCTGGTGCTCTTCTCCCGCAGGCACTTTGAACGTGACGGCCACACGGTGCACACGCTCACTGAGCAGCGGCCCCCACCCCCGGACCAGTACAGCGAAGTGGCCATTGTTCACGCGTGTGCATCCCAGTCCCGCTCCCTGGCTGCCGGGTGACATCGGTGTCACGCCAGTTGTCCTCAGTATATCAACAGTGGCTGGACTTTTTCTGGACCGGCCTCTGATTTTTATTTATTTATTTTTAACCCCAGAGCTTGTGGGCAAAGACCCACGCTCTGGGCGTCTGGACTCGTGGTGGGAGTGTCAAGACACCCACGCGAGCTGCCGAATCTTCTCCGGAGCTCCACGGGGCAAGCGCTTCCATGAAGTGCAGCGTTCCGATCAGGTGAGTGGGGTTGCCGGCCGAGGGCAGGGGCAGAGCTCTGGGCTGCCAGGTGTTTCACAGGAGGGTGGGGTCCGCCATCCTCCAGAACGGGGAGCGGTGGGCGGGGGAGGGAAGCAGAGTGAGCATCCAAATCATTAGGCAGAGTCGGGGCATGTGCGGGGGGTGGGGGGGACTTAGAGGAAGACTCGGCCACTCCCAGGGGAAAGGTCAGGATTTCAAGACGGGGACACCTGCGCACCTTGAGAAGAGATGCTTATCATCCGAGAAGGGCTCCTTGGGATTACCCGGGCTCCTTCCCTAACCAGGGTCTAGCAGCCGCCGCCCACAGGCCGCACTTCAGGGAAAAGCCAGAGGCCACCTGGCCTCCAGCACTGTGGTTTTGCCACCGACCCAGCCCTTATATGGGGCCCCTGGAGCTGGGTTTCAGCCAATGGGATGGAGGCTCTCCCCATGGAATCAGAGATGCTCGGCTCGATCCCCATCAGCATCCTCAGGGACCAGTCTGAGTGGCTGCATTCCGACCAATTAGGACAGTCCCTTTTGCACCAATCAAACTGGGGATTTAGAGCCCTCATTTGCATGAGGGTGGACCAATCAGGGCCAGGGGCAGGGGCTCCTCCCTATAAAGTCAGCTTCCCCCTGGCTCCCAGAGGCACTTTCCCTGCCCCCTGAGGACCGTGTGCTCTCTCCAGGTCGGAGGTGAGTGAGACCCTGCGGATGGCCCAGCAGGCCAGGCCAGGCCAGAGCGGGGCCTTGCAGGGGCCACCTTGTAGCCCTGCTGCGCCACGGCTGAGCCGTTGGCACTGAGTCAGGTTTCCCCTCCCGGGGCTTCTCGCTGGCGTTGAATCGACACCAAACACCGTCGGTGGACAATGTCGTGTAGTTGTAGCGTATCAGGCAGCCTGGGGTCGCAGGGGGCCCCAGGCTTTGGGGTCAGACAGGCGGGCTATGGGATGTGGCCCGGCCACCCTCTGCTGGCCTCGGGCGGGTCACTCCATCCCAGCGTCAGGGCCACACAGCGCCCCCCGCTGCTGGCTGTGTCCCTTCCTCAGTCTCCCAGGCCAGCGCCTCGACCCCAAGCCCCAGAGTCACGGGGTCAAAGGTCACAGAAGGTGCCAGAAAGGGTAAGTCAGTCGTACCCAGCCTGGAGACCCTGGTGGAAGGGTGAAGGTTACTTGGGAGGAGGAGAGATGGTTCTCCTCTGAGCTTTGTGTGGGCGTCGGAGCGGCAGGCCTGGGCGCTGACCCTAACCTGGCCCCTCGTCTGGGGGGTGACCTCGTCTGGTGGGGTGACCTCGTCTGGTGGGTGACCGCCGCGCCTTACTTTTCCGGTACAGCCCAGTTGTCATGGAGATCGGGGCTGTATAAAGACCCCGCCCTGTTGCCAAGTGTTTGCTAGACGGTGAGCATGTGACCACACGGCATCCCTTTGTTACGGGGGGCGGGGGCGGGGGGGGGGGCGTCATCTTCACTGCGTGAGCTCAGTGCGGACTCTGTGTGCCTCGGTTTCCCTACCTGAAGAAAGGACGTCATCGTTTCTGACTCTGCTCCCTGTGGTTTGGGCCAACGGGCTGTCCCCTCTGGGGGCTTGTTTGGTTCCGGGGATGAACCTCAACAAGGGGGACGTTCCACGGTGTGAGCAGCTCCAGGGGGGCTCCCGGAGCCTGGGCCCGGGGGCGGCTGCCCGCCCGTCTTCGCTGGCAGAGCAGCCGGGATCTGGCCTGTGGAGATGCTGCTTGAGTGTGTGTGTGGGGGGGGGCGTTGGCAGTAGGGTCGGGGGGCTCTCTGGGAGGACAGTGGGCACAGTCTGGCATGATCCCTGGCCTGACATGGAGTCCGGAGTGAAAACCCGAGGTCCCCTGTCACCCCAGACGAGAGGGAGCCCAGCTGCACGCCCCAAGAGCCGAGCTCCTGTCTGAGGAGAGAAACACCTCAAACAGCCTCGGGGCGGGGTGGGGGGGGCAGCTTGGCCGGGGCGTTGGTGCCCGCCCAGATTCTCTGCCCTTCCTCTGCCACCACCTCTTCCCTCCGAACACCCGGCTGAAGTTGTTCCAGTGAACAGCCCGGGGAGCCCCCGGCCTCGGGTGCCCTCCTGGGGCCCCCCCAGTCCCTCCTCCTGCCCTTCCCATGGGGGGGAGGCCACCCAGAGCCTCAGAGCTGCCACCTGAAAGTGACAGGTGTGCGTCCCGAATGTGCTGCCACTCAGCAGGCTCTCAGCATCGGGGCCTCGAGTCCTGCAGACCTAGAATTGTACAGCATCTTGTCACACGCTGCCCCACACCACCCCACACCGCCCCAGGGGGCTTGCGCTGGGAACTGGGTCCCCACAGCTCCGGACGGCCGAGCACCTGATAGGGCCGGGTGCCAGAGTCTCAGCTCACGCTCACCACCATCCTGCAGCGAGGGGGTTGCTGTCCGAAGCCGCAGGCGGGGACGCCGAAGAGCAGGGGTGACCATCGGGTTTGAGGACGGAAGGGCGCGGCCTGCAAGGGGCAAGCCAGCTCTGAGCGCCGGCTGTTACTCACGCCCTCCAGCACCTGACTGTGAAACCCCACTTCAGCCCCTCACCCACATGCCCTCTGCCCTTCCGGGAGGTTCCCCAACACCAGGAGCAAAGGGGCACGCCCGTGGAAGAACCACCACCTGCAGAAGCCAGGGCAGGAGACGTCCCGCCCCGGAGATGAGCCTGACGCTGCCCGCCCCTCCGGCTGCACATGAGCCCGGGGACCCCGGGACCCCGGGGAGTCACGGCCTCAGCTCGGCCTGCTTGCGGAGGCAGCTGGGCTCATCTCCGGGGTAACACTCCGAGTTCTGCAGCCCCCGAGCTGGACATACTGGCCCTCCCGCAGTGTCCTGGAGCTCCGGCGCGTTGGGGCAGCTCCCCACAGGAAGGGGCTGTTCTGCGTGTCTCTGGGAAGAAACACGGAGGGCGCTCCACTGAGGGCCTCGGGGATCCGAGAGGTCAGAAGGGCAGGCCCGTCCCGCCACGCCTGTGCACCTGGGCCTCCCCGTGGGTCAGTCACGTGGCTGCCCGGGTCAGTCATGAGGCCACAGTGTGCCGTCTGCGCCCGGAGGCAGTGGCGGACCAGGGAGGAGCCCGGCTCTGGGTCACAGTCACCCTCGGGTGAGTGGGAATCCAGGGTTCCGAGTGCTCAGTCACTGAGGTTCCGGGTGAGTGGTCACAGCCCCTGCTCCACCGCTGACTCGGGCGACCTCCTCCTTAGAGCGAGGCCAGGTCGGGAGGGGCAGCCCGCCCGTCACCTGCGTGAGAAGGGCGCCCCCAACCAGCAGCCCGAGTGCTGGTGGGAGCGTGGCCCGTGCTGGCCGCACACCAGCGGTCCTGCACCGATGCACAGGGCTGGGACCGGGGCACTGGGAGCGCAGTGTGGCCCGAGGGGGCTCGGAGACGGTCGGCGTCCCCCAGTGCTGTCCACGGAGGCGCGCGGTCAGTGCTGGCTGCACAGCCGAGTCTGCGAGTCAGAGACGCAGCCACGTGCGGGGAGTGTCCACACGGGGCTGCCGGGACAGGTGACCGCACCACCGGTCTGCGTGGGCGGGCGGCAGAGAAAGGCCCCGGGATCTGGGTGTCGCTCCACGGGAAGCAGCAGCAGGTGCTGTGGCTTCTGCGCGGAAGGGAGGCCCACAGCGCGGGTGGACGTCCCCTGCTGCCGCTGCCGCTGCCGTTGCTCTGGGGACTGACTCCCAGGCCTCCTCCGGGCCCCGCCCCCAGCTCGCCCTGGGCGGGTCCTCCCCTCCAGCTCGGGGCCCCGACCCTGGTCCTCTGCTGCGGTCGGTGAGAAGGTGGCCCCGAGACGCCCAGGACCCGGAGGGAGGGAACCACGTCCTGCCACCCGCGGGGAGTCGCCTCGCCCGCCCCGCTCCGCTCACGCATTTCAACGTCAGGTTCTGGGGGGGCCCTTGGGGAGCTCGGGGCAGTCTGCGTCCAGGCGAACTCCGACGCGCGCCGGCACTGGCGCGACCTCTGAACGAGGGGATCCCGCAGGATGGTGCCCGCGCAGGTCCCCGCGGGTGAGCGGAGCGGTTGCCGCTCCTCAGCGCCGCCGCCAGAGGGCACCAGAGACCGCTGGGCTGTAGCCGCCGCCGGCAGGACCGGCGGGCTCTGGGGCCGCGGGGGCTGGGGGTGGGGAGGGAGGGGCGCGAACGGCTTATCCCTGCTGAGGTCTGCGTGGCGGGCAGAGGGCAGCCGGGTCCCTGGGGTCAGGACAGGACCCGAAGCCTGAGTCCAAGTCCGGTTGGGCTACCAGCCAGCTGTGCAGCCTTCCAAAGCGACTGGCCTCTCTGGGCCTCAGTTCCCAGCTCAGGAAGGGGCTGGGGGGGGCGGAAGGAGCGGACCCGGAGGGCGTCTCCCTGCAGTGCTTTGAATGCTCTACGCGCCAGGGAACACGGGGAAGGACAGAGCCCCAGGGCCTTGCGTCCTGGGGCCTGTGACTGCGTCCCCTCCTGGGCACCGAGCTCAGCAGGACCAGGAGGAGCGAGTCTGGCAGGGAAGGGGGGGGGGGGCTCGGGTGATGTCAGAGCCTCGGGTCCCCGCCAGTGCTGGACCGGGCTCCAGAGGGACGGATCCCCCTTCTCGGCTGCCCAGCCGTGTCCGAAATGGGCCTCAAGCCACCATGTCACAGGACAGCCCGGAGGGTCGGTGCCACACGGCATTTGTGCTTTCGTGACAGCCCAGCATCCTCCAGGGTCCTCCGCACGGCAGCCGGTGCCAGAATTTCACTTTTTAAGGATTTGGCTGGGTAATACTGCACCGCATGGGGGGGGGGGGCATTCTCCCTCCGTACGGAGGGGACGATTATCCATCACCTGCCGAGAGGTGTGTGAGCTGCTTCCACCTTCCAACTCCCGGGAGCACAGGTGAACGGCACTCTGCTCAGAAGGAGGCTGTGCAGCCCAGGCTCATCCTCGCTCTCACCGGCAAGCCCCGTGTCCGTGGTGGCCTCCCTCCACGAGCTTGGCGAGGGCTTTCCTGGGACCGTGTGGTGGGCGCGCAGGAGTCGGTGGCAGGGAGCAGTGCCGCCACAGGCCACAGGGGGTGCGTGACTTCACCGGGAGCTCCCCGGCGCTGTGCCGGCACTCGGAAGGGAGAACAGCTTTACACTGAGACATCCTCCCCCCGCCCCCCTACACTCTCCGTTCCGGCCCGGAGACCGGGCTGCTTTTCCAGGAAGGAGTGGGCTTGAGAAACGCTTGTTGTGAACTGAACCTGGCCGCAGGTACAGTGTCACCATGTGAGTGGAGCTCCGGTGACAAGGGCGGCCTCTGGCCGGGGGCGGCCCCACGGCTGCTCAGACGGGCGGGCAGTTCCGAGGCCCCTGTGCACGGTGTCGGGGAAACGCTCCGAGCGGCGCAGAAAGGGGACCTGCTGGCGGTGCCGAGGGATTTATCACGGAGATTGTGGGACCTTTACAGGGCGGGCTGCCGCCGCCGCCGCTCACGAGGGAGACCTGGGTCAGGAGACCGGGTCTGGAGGAGGCCGCGCAGTGTCCTCGTTTTCCCGAAGTGTCGTTCCTCAACAGCACGGTGCCGCCCCTCCCCCGCCCCCCGTGTGGGCTCGGGGGGCAACGCCACGGCCCCGCGGAGAGCCCGGTGTGCTCATCAGGAGTCGGCTCCCCAACACCGGAGGCCCCACACGGCCCACCCAGCCTAGGCGGGCGTGTGCGGCCCCACACACACCCGGGCGAGCACACGGCTGTATTTTTCTTTTTCTTTCTTCCTTGTTTTTTTAAAGCATGCCAGTGGGGCGCCTGAAGAAAGCTCTGCTTTCGAAGCAGCTGCAAATCTTAAAAGCTTTATATGTCCAAAGAGAGAAGATCTGAAAATAAAACACGAACTTGCAGCCCTGGCTGGTGCGGCTCAGGGGACTGAGCGCCGGCCTTTGAACCAAAGGGCCTCGGGTTTGATTCCCGGTCAGGGCACATGCCTGGGTTGTGGGCCAAGTCCCCAGGAGGGGGCATGTGAGAGGCAACCACACAGGGATGTTTCTCTCCCTCCCTCTCTTCCTCCCTCCCTTCCTCTTTCTAAAAATAAATAAAATGTTTTAAAAAACCCAAAACCAAAACCACAAATGTACGTTGCACCCCCAAGCATTCCCATGGCCCCCTCACAGCCTCGTGTCTGTCTGGAGAATGCGGGCTTATAAAGAGCAGCGAGACCCGTCGCCGCGCCGGGGTGGGCTGAGCTGAGCCGACAGGCTCCCGCTGGAACAGCTGGGCCCTTACTTCGGGTTTTAAATAGACAAGCAGCGAGAACAGCCCCGGATTTGGAGACAGAGATCTGAGTTTGCAGGGGTAAGGCAGGGTCCCAGGCCGGGCCTGAGCAGGGGCAGCCGAAGCACATTCTCCACGAAGCTCGCTCCCCCGCCGGGGGAACCAAACCCTCTCTCGAGGGCACAACAGTCCCAGAGCTGCCGCACAGGGGGGCGGGGAGCAGGGTGTGGAAGCCGGTGGGGGGGGCGCTGCTGGGGGGGTGGCTCTGGACCCACGAGACCAGTGCGGGGGGTTGCTGACGGCTCGCCCGTTTCCATCACTGGGCGTTTTTGTGGGACGGCGGGGGCACTGGGTGCTCCCCTCTGCGGAAAACCCGGCCGTCCGTCGGCTCCAGGGCCAGAATTCCTCCACGGCGACTTAGGTCGCGGGACGTGTGTTTCCCACGGTGGGCTGCCCCTTCACCCGGGGAAAGCCGCTCCTCGCAGACTCCAGGCTCGGCTGCTGGCCTGCCACCAGCCGCGCCGCGGGGAGGACACGCCGTCCTGTGAGCCAGCCTCCTGTCGCCCAGACCCCGGGCAGTGACACCCCCCGCCCCTGCCCTCCTCCGGCTGGGCTCTGTGCTCAGGTCAAAGTCATTCCCTCTTTGCGAGCCAGGCTCCAGGCCCAGTCTGGGCCAAGCCGGTCCCGCCGGCTCCGCCCCCTCCCTGCCTCCCGTGACGCTCAGAGACGGTGCCTCTGGTTCTCTCGGTCGGGCCGCATCACCTTGCGCACGGCCGGGGGTCGGTCTCGCGCAGGGTGCCTGCCTCTCGCACCCCCGGGGCCCCTGGGAGGTTGTGAGAGCGGGCACCCCTCTTGGAAACGGTTTTACTGCCTGTGACCAAAAGGTTTTTGAAGCAAAAGCTGTTGAGTCAATAAGTATTTCTCACCTGAAATATGAAGCCAGGCCAAGAAACACAGCTGTGAACTTGACCTGGAAAAGCAAGGAGGTCCCTCCGCTCAGGACAAGCCACACCAGAGAGAGTGCGCAAGGCCGGTGGGGGCCCACCCAGCCTCTGTCAGCAGCTCAGCACCCCCAGACCCTGCCTCTCTCTCTTCATGGCAGTCTGGACCCCAGGTGGCCCCAGGAGAGGGAATGTGGGGGCAGCCTGTAGACCCCCCCATGGCCTGGGATACGTGGTGTGGGGGCAGGGGGGAGGGGAGTCAGTTTCAACTAAGGGGGAAAACATGTAAGTCAGCGTCAGAGCCTTTTAGAGCAACTCCTATGGGGAGAACACCCCAAAGTGTTGGTTACAGAATAAAAGACCAGGACTGAGCAAACCCTGACCAGAGACCACCAGTGAGGGAGGGTCCTCTGCCTCTTTCTCCCTCCCTCTCTGTCTGTTTCCTTCCGTCCACCCACCTGTCTGTCTGCCACCTGTTTGTCTGTCCACCTCCCTCCCCACCTTTGCCCAGAAACCACACAGTGTCTTTACTGCCACCTTTGAGTTGGGCGCATGGCTCTCGCTCTCTGTGACCCGGGGAGAGACCATCGGGTAACAGTGATGTCGTGGAACAAAACCTCAAACTCTTTGGAGCGAGTGTTACCTGGCAGGAGGAAGTCACTGTAACAACTGTGGGTCGTTACACCTTGAAGTGACTATTTACTCAGAGATTTTATGAGTTCTTCCACGTGTGCATCTGAAAGTGTTGAGCAAGTGGACACACTCTTTGTTCTTTTTTTTAACGATTTCATTTATTTATTTTTGGAGACATGAGAAGGGAAGGAGAGAGAGGGAGAGAAACATCGATGTGTGGTTGCCTCTCACGTGCCCCCTACTGGGGACCCGGCCTGCAACCCAGGCATGTGCCCTGACTGGGAATGGAACCCAGGACTCTTTGGTTTACAGGCTGGTGCTCAATCCACTGAGCCACACCAGCCAGGGCCACACTTCGTTCTTTGTTGGCAGTTCTCTGGGGAGGTCCTCAGACTTGTCGCTCCGAGAGCTACACAGCCTCGGGGTCCTCGTCTGCCCACCCACCTCACGTGGCCACTGGAGACACCCACAGGCCGTGCTCAGCTGGTGAAGCAAGCATTTTACGGTCAAAAATGAATTCACTTTCTCCACTTCAAACATGGGCTAAAAATAAATTCGCTGCCAAGTAATTTATCACTCGTCATTGTGTGAGGGAGAGTTTCTGAGCTCGGGGCTGGAGCCTGGAGTGACCACCGGAAAAAGGACTTAACCTCTCTGAGTTGTTGGGTTTTTTATTTTTTTATTTTTTTGGTCTTTATAATGAAAGAGCTGGGTTAGAAGGTCACTGTATAACTTCCAGTTGTAAAGTCTGTGTTTAGGATTTTTTTGAATTCACTTTTTTTTAAAAAATATTTTATTTATTTTTAGAGAGGGAAGGGAGGGAGACAGAGAGAGAGAGAGAAACATCAATGTGCGGTTGCTGGGGGTCATGGCCTGCAACCCAGGCATGTGCCCTGGCTGGGAATCGAACCTGCAACACTTTGGTTCGCAGCCCGCGCTCAATCCACTGAGCTATGCCAGCCAGGGCTGAATTCACTTTTAAGCAAAACTTTAATAAAAACTAACAAAATATGGTATGCTTTGACAGTTTATCATTTACTCACGTGCACTCCAGATTAAGAGTGTCGTATGCAAGTCTAGAACACAGGAGGCTCTGGGGAGCGAGGCACACGCCTGTCGTCCCCGTTAGGGAGTGACGCCCGATTCGCTCCTGTGTGGATCTGGAAACGCCGTGGGTGGAAGCCAACGGCCAGCCCCTTCCAAGGTGTACAAACAAGACTGAAGTCTCTGCTGCAGAAGGAAGTGACTCTGGATGCCCATTGTTCCCGGCAGAAGGTCGTCCCGGGCCTCTGCAGTCGACACTGGAGCTGGCAGAGGCCAGAGCGGAGAGCAGGCCTCTCCTTCTGGAACATTCTGTCTTGGCCAAGGGGGATGGTTAACCGAGCCTGGCAACGGCACACACCTGCAGAGCACGTGCGCGTCTCGCCTGCAGCAAGAAGCCTCCTGAGCCTTCCCCGGCCACGGCGGCAGCACCTCTGGTCGGAACCGGAGTCCAGTGCCGGCTCCGTCCCCTTTCTAAACGTGTGACCTTGGGCCAGCCAGGCGATGCCTCTGTGCCGCCGTTTCTTCCAGAATGGGGCTAGCCTTAGGGCTGTTGTGCCCGTTAACGGAGATGACACATGTCACACAGCGACCATTAGCTGTAATTATCACTTGATTCCATAACGAATTATTGGATGTGTGCTCGGCCGTAGTCTCTAGATACCAGACCCTGAAATACTTCGGGGGCCCAGCCTTTGTGTCCTGTTGGAAAACAGTGGGTCACAGCTGTAGGTCTGCAGCTGCGGTCATCCGGTCCCGGGAATGAAGGCCGTTAGGAGGCAGCGGATTTTTAGGCTGGGGGAGGGGGCTCGATGTAAACGAGGTAGTTATTCACGGTCTCGCCTGGACACTTCGCTCCGGCGCCAGGTTTTGGAGAGTGCCCTGCGATGCGTGTTAAAACCGGGATGACATTCAAAGAGTCAAACGAGCCTGATTAGACTCACGTCCTGTATTTATAAAAAGGTTAGCGGCGTGCTTCCTCAGTGCCGATTATTTTTGGCTCTTACTAATACTGAGGGATAAATGAAGTCTGTCCAGCGTAACGTACATGGTTAACCTGCCCCAGCCCTCAGCTGGCTTTTATTCAGGGAGATGCCGGAGCGGATGCTGCACCTGGACCAGTGATTCCAGCAGCCAGGGAGTTGGTAGCATGTGAAAAGGGTTTCCAAGACGAGAAATATGACGATGATGCTAGTGCATTTTATAGAAATTCATGTTGCAAATGGTGTGGGAAGACATGCCCTTTGCAGGCGCTTCCCCTGGGACGTTTCCCAGCCTTGTCTGCGCAACAAGCAGCTGAGGTTCCTGCTGTGCAGGCTGTCTCAGGCGGCTGTGCCCCTGGTTCAGGTGGTGACTTCCCAAAGGAGCTGGCCACTCCGCCTCCGTGACCTCGGGCCGGGCTGGCTCTGCTCGCGCTGGTTTGGTGGCTTTTTGGGTGACTTTGGGGTACTAAGCCTGTCCGTGACAGCTGCCCTGCCCCCTGCCCACGGGGTCTGACAGATGCTGGCTGAGTGCTGGGTCCCTTCATTTGCACCGTCGGCACGGGAAAAACTCGGACGCGAAGGGGAGGCACGCACAGGCCTCTCAACGACGGGCAAATCGAGCTCCAGCTCTCCCCAAGACGGACTGCGGGATCCACCGCCAGAAACGGGCGTTTTTCATCCGTACCCCGTTACAGACGGCGTTTCAGGGAGAAGGACCGAACACCGCCGTGGCTTCTCCCGGTCTCCGTGCCCCGCCCCAGGACACAAGCCAGGCAGCCCTGCTCACGGGGACACAGCACGCGACAGAGGCCCGGTTTGGGCACCGCCTCGGTTCTCCGAGCAGGGAGAGCAGCCGCTCGGAAGTATGAGGTGGGTACCTTTGGGCCACCAGGCTGGGGCCTTCCCGGTAGAACGTGCAAACAAAACAGCAAGTACCGCCCCTGCCCCGCTACAAAAACAAAAACAAAAAGCCCGGGCGCCGCCGCCGCTAGCAGCCCCGCCCGCCCGGAACCGACAGGGAAACAAAAGCAGGCCCCGCCCGGGTTCCCGCGACCCGGACGCCGGGCGGGGAGGAGACCGGGCCCGGCCGCGGGGGGGCGCTCCGGGGACTCGCACCGGCTCGGCCCACGCTGGGGGCGGGGCCTCGGCGGTTGTGGGACGGGCCTCGGCGGCGGCGGGCGGGGCTGCGGCGGCGGCGGGGGGCGGAGCCTCGCGGGGGGCGGAGCCTCGCAGCCGGAGGAGGAGCCGCCTCGCGCTGAGCCGGCGTCTCCGTGACAGGCGCTCTCGGCCGCCGCCGCCGCTTTTTTCTTCCCGGTCCCGGGCTGCCTGCCCTGCTCCCGCTGTCCGGCCTCCCCGCGGCGGGACCTGCGCGGCCGCAGCACCGCCCGCCTCGGCGCCGCGCCGGCCCCCGCGCCGCCCGCGCGCCCGCCCTCCGCCCCGGGTCCGGCCGCCCCTTCCCGCCGCCCGCGCTCGCCATGCCCAGCAAGACCAAGTACAACCTTGTGGACGACGGGCACGACCTGCGGATCCCCCTGCACAACGAGGACGCCTTCCAGCACGGCATCTGCTTCGAGGCCAAGGTGAGGGCGCCCGCCGCGGGCGGCGTGCGGGCGGGCGGAGGGGTCCAGCCCGGACCGAGGGGGGCGGGGGCGGGGGCGGGCGGGCCGGGGGCCTCTGCGCCGGCGGGCGCAGCTCTGAGTGTGGAGTCCGCGGCTGCTGCCCGGAATCGGGGTGTGCTGGCAAAGTTGCGGCGGTATCGCCACCCCCCCCCTGCAGACCCCCTCCGCCCCTCCCACCCGCAGACCCCCGCCCTCACCCTCCTCCCACCTGCAGGAACCCCTCTCCTCCTCTCCTACCTACAGACCCCCCTTCGCCCCCTCCCACCTGCAGACCCCGGCCCTCCCCCCTCCCGCCCACCTGCAGACCCCCGCTCCCCTCTCCCACCTGCAGACCCTTGTCCTCGCTGGCCCAACACTGATGGCCGCATTTCCAGACCCCGTCCTGGGGAGATAGCCCCAACAGCCTGGGCGGGGGCGCAGTGAGCACAGCCCGGACACCCGGTCCCTTAGAACCAGTTCGGGGAAGCTCTGGTGTTATTTACCTGCCGGGATCCCACGGGAGAGGCGCTCTCGGGAACGTCCCTCGCAGGGGGAATACCTGCTTCCGGGTTGAGGAGAATAATACAGGGTGCGCTTCGGGCTCCAGGCAGCCAGGCCCCGGTCCGCCCTTCCCCATGCCCGGGAGGCCAAGACTCCTTTGCAAGCGGCAGTCATGGAGGGGGCGGGCTGAGAGCCCCCTCCTGCTGGCTCCCTGGCACAATGCTAAGTCTCAGCAGCTCGCAGGGAGCCGGCCACAGGTGCAGAGCTTAGGGGGGTGACCAGATCCCCAGCCTGGGGCCCGAGCCCGGGCCTCCGTGGGGCGGGGTGGGTGGCGGCCTCTGTCCTGGACACTCAGGTGTGAATAAGCTCCCCCCACCTCCCCTCCCCTCCATGCTGCGTTTCTCAGAGCCAGGAGCTCTGGTTTCTAAAGTTGCAGCTGGGGTTCCCGCTGCCCATCGCCGGGGAGGAGTGCCCATCGCCTGTGGAAAGGTGGCACTTTCCGTGTGGAGGTGATTTTGCTCAGCACTCCCTGCTTCCCCTGCAGGGCTGTGTAGGTACAGGTGTTGGCAGGGATTGGGCTGTCACGTGGCCCCTTCGTGGCAGCCGTGAATCCTCTTCTGAGCATGGACACAGGCCCCGGGGCGTCGGTCCTGCTGAGATTTGTCCCCTTCTCTTGGACACGTGTGTTGGGGACCTGCCTCTTCTTTTGCCCCCGAGTGACCTTCCCCCGACCGTCTTGGCCAGTGGAGCAGGGACACCCCCTGCCCCCAGACGTGGAGCCCCGCGGTGGAATGCGGAGCTGAATCACTGCCGTGGCTGGGACCAGAGTGGGGCTGCCGCCAGCGCCTTATCTTGCTTCTCTCAGAATAGATCTGGTCGGTCTAGGAAGGGATGTTTGGGTTAATTTTTGTTCAGGCCTGTTGCTTTGGTGAGCAGGGTTTTTTTTTTTTTTTTTTTTAATTTTAAATGATGTTTCCACTCCCATCACAACTTAATTTTCTTGGATGAACCTTAACTGGGAACTTGGCTCCTGTCTCGTTGGGTTCACGGGGCTCTGTTTTGCAAGAAGAAGGGTGAGGAGCGAGATCAGACTTAAAACGTTTTGAGCCTTTCCGTTCCCTTCTCCCAGTCCCCGCACCAGATCCCCGCTCGGGCTCCAAGCCTGGAGTGCATGAGAGTCGCTGGATGAACTCGTTAAAAAGTCCGCTTCTTGCAGCCTCCAAGTCTGACTTGATGACTCCTGGGGGAGCCCAGGACTGTGGGTGTTAGGGGGCATCCCCTGTGCTCTGATGCGGGTGGCGGGGTCCAGACTTTGGGAACTACTGGGCCTGCGGCTTGCCTCCAACTTGCTGGGCCTTGCCCTCCCTTTCCCGGTTTCTTTTCTAAGCGATGTCTGGGGGCTGCGTGATGTGGTTTCCATGGCAACTTCCCTGGGCTCCCACCCAGCGATGCTCCAAAAGAGGAGGGGGTGCCCCCGAGGGTCGGGGCTGTTTCCCAGCACAGAGCTGAGTGCAGGGAGGAAGCTGAGTGTGGTGAGACAGGGGAGGAGGGACAGGGCTCCGAGGACAGGGTCCTACCTCCTGGGTCGTAAGGCTTGATGCCGGGCACCTGCACCCCCCATCAGCTGAGACCCATGCAGAGGGGGGAGCAGAAGCTCTTCTGTCCTGAGCACACCCAGTTTTCACGCCCCCACTCCTGGGCCGTGCCTGCGAAGCTGCACGGTTGCTGCACGGTTGGGGTTGAGTGTGCAGCACCTCTGCTTGTTTTGGCCACGCACCGGCTGTGAGACGTTAAGTGCGTGGCTGCTGCCTTGACAGGTCCCCCTGGAGGGCCAGCCAGGGCCTTCCCCCCCAGGGCTGGCAGAGTCCCCGCAGAGAGAGCGACTGGATAGCTGCCTCTCGTCTCCAGGGCTCTGCAGAGGTTGAAAGGTTGTGGCTTGGTTGAAGGGCACCCAGATGTCAGAGGTCTGGCACTTAAAAAACCCACCATATTCAGCTACTGAGCAGAATCCTAGATGCTTTTCACCTGTAGGGCCTGGCGTGCTTCTCACCGCCTCCCTGGAGCGGGCCTCCTTGTGTCCGATCCCCAGGGATGCTGGGGTGCTTGGGGCCGCACCGCGGTGCACGGCAGTGCGGGACGGGACCTGGACCGGGAACTTTAGACTCCCGCACCCGCTGCTGCCTCACCTGACGCCCTGCGCCGGGCAGTGGTCTGGTTCACAGCTCGCTGGTGGGCTGCCTCCGGCTGCGGGCCCCTCAGACTCTGCCGTGAGACATTTTCCCAACTTTTCATGCTGGGCTGTTCCCGGATCCCCCCTTGGACTGGGAGCTGCTCCCCAGGGTGGCCCACACAGGCCCCCGCTCCCCGGCTGTGGTGGGTCACGTGGCCCCCTCCATGTCTCGGTGTGCCTCCCCGGGGGCCAGCGCCACCCACCAGCAGACCCTCTGCTCACTGGGCGAGGAGGAGACACCGAGTGAGGACGGTGCGAGGGTCATGAGAGCTGTGAGCCTTACACGCATAGGCGATTACTGACTTGCACGGGGGCCTGCACACACAGAGGTCTCCTCGTGTGCAAACAGGCACTCCTGGCATCTGAGTTTCCGCGATGAAAATATGGGGCTTGGAGTGACGAGCCTGTCCGGAGTTGCAGAGCTGATGAAAGCCTGGTGACGGTGGCTGATGCTCTCGCTGTGAGCTGCGGGCTGTCCCCGGCGAGGCCTCGTTCAGTCCACACCCGGCACTTTGCCCCGGTGGTGGCTCTTAGCGCCCGCAGAGCGCAGACAGGAAGTGGAAAGCACCTGAGCCTCCTCGTGGTGCAGAGGCGGCGGCTCAGGTGCGGGGGAGGATAGGTCACGGGCACGAGGTCACAGACCCTGGTGAGAACAGAGCCAGGATTCGCCCTCGCTCTCTGGGTGCCTCCAGCCTGAGTTCAGGCACCGACTGCTGCTGCACCAGTGACCTCCCAGCCCGGGGCTGTAACCGGGCACCTGTGTAATGAGCCGCTGCTGCCCCGTGGCCCGGAACTCGGGCTGGGCCCGCCTCGGCTGCGCCGCCGGTGTGCCCCCACCTGGGTCACTCAGGGGCTGCAGCGAGCTGCAGGGGGGCTGCGCCAGAGGGTCACAGAGGCGCCATTCCCATGGCTGGTCTCCCCGCGGCGGTTCTTTCCACCCGCCACCCCCGCACGGCCGCACGTCCTCACGGCCCCGGCACGGGGCAGCTGGTTCCCGAGAGGCAGTGTTCGCGGTGGCGAAGGCAGAAGCTCGTGAGGCCCGGCCTCCAGCATGACCCAGGGTCACTGCTTCTGCTGCTGCTGCATTCTGTTGGGCGCCTCGGGGCGTCGGCCCGCTCAGATTCCAGGGCAGGGGACACGTGGCAGTCCCACCGGACGAGCGTGCACGGGACGAATGACGCTGCAGACGCGAGCTGTCTCGGGGTCCCCGCGGACCACGGCACCTGCGCTCTTCCCCGGGCGTCCCCCTGCGTCGACACCGAGTGTCCTCGGGGGGCCTGGCCCCCGCCGCCAGGCCCTGTGTCCACCGAGGAAGCGCTGCTGCTGGTGTGGAGTCTGGAAGCAGCAGACGCAGCCACACCGCCAGGCAGTTGCACACACATTTCAGTGAGCCCTTGGAGGCCTCCCCGGCGTCCGATCCACTTTGCCGTTAATTTTCCTGAAATATAATTACGTTGCTCTCCTCCTTGAAACCTCTAGATCCCCAGTCCTCAGCGTGACGTTCAAGGCTCTCTGGTTTTGAGCACCCCCCTCACTGCCCCTGCGCTCAGTCCGTCCGGCAGGAGTGCTCACCAGCCCCTAAACGCCCCAGCAATCGCCCGCCTGTCTCTTGGGCCCGCCCATCTGTCCCCAGTGACCTGGACGCCGCCTGCCAGTCTGATTGCACCCCCACTGTCGTGGCCAGGTCCCTGCCACTTTGCCGCTGGTGTTCCCTTCTCGGCTGAGTGCAGCACTTCGGTGTAGAAAATGCACTTTGAATGAATGTGCATAATTTCCAAGACACTCCCAACAAGGACTGCTGGGCCCTCCTGTGTCACCCAGGGTGGGAGGTGCTTCCGCTGGCTCCTGTCTCCTGCCTGCCGTTGCTCTGGCTTCAGGCCTGTGCCGCTCAGTCCCCAGAGGCCCCACCCAGTGTCCCACAGGGCACCCGCTCCCACCTCCCAAAGGCAGTGCTGAGGGTGCCAGCACTGAACACACGGAGTCCCGGCGGTAGACAGGCAATGCAGTCAGAGTCTCTGATTGTGGGACACGTGGCCGACTTCGGTAGCTGATTGTCGTTTGTAGGTAAAGACACACCTTCAACCTTGCTGCCATCCTGTTGGTGAAGTGGTCCCTTCCCTCCACCTGTTTTCTGCTAATCTGCCACGTCGCAGTGTTTCTGACCTGAACGTGGCTGGCGGCCCAGCACGGCACGGTCCGGGCACTGCACGCGGCGTGGCCGCAGACCCCGCCCTGTCCCTCCTTCGCCGTGTGTCCTCGTGTGGGCTGCTCGAGCCCTGCGGACATCTGTGGAAAGACGATGCAAACATCCCACACCTCGGAGGGCTGGAGAGCGGAGGAAGTGAGTTACACGTGGGGCTGCCCGACACACTGCCTGGCACAGAACCGGCCACTGTCCTCACCGTCCCTCAGTCCCACGCACTGCAGCTGAAGATGCGTGGTTTTGACCTTGGGATTGGGATCCTCTGCTCATTTGCAAGACAGAGGCTTGTAGCGGGCTGTCCTCCTTGCACGTGCTGCCTGAAGCACCCAGCTGCGGTGCCGCTCGGTCCCTCCACTCGGGATCAGACAGCGCCCTGCTCTGCGGGTTACGGCAGATAGCCGCCGGCCTCCTTGGAGGGGCAGAAGGGGGTTAAGGAGCTCCGGCGCAGCCCCATCGCCTTCGTCCCTCTCTCTCTCTTGGCATTCCTCGGGTAAACGTTTCTTTGGGCAGAAGGGACTGTGCATCGTGGGAATGAGGAATACCTTGCGATGCTTACATTTCCGTTTTCAGTTTTCAAATTGGGCACCGTGTTTCCTTGCAAGCACAGCAGCAGCTGCTCTGAATGTTACTTAAAACGGCACTTCCAGGAAGTGCTGAGCCCGGGTGCTGGGACACACTGGGTCCCTCCTCTGTCCGCTGCGTGCGCCTCTGGGGGTTCTCTGCAGCGTTTCAGGGAGACGCGTGGGGCTCACCGTGGCGTCCGTCCAGGAGAACGGGGACAGAGCTGCCCCCGCCCGACCCCTGGGCTGCAGTGCTGTCAGGAAATCGGGGGAAACGGGCGCCTGGAGAGCTGACGAGGCCTGGGGCCCCCCCATGGTGTGGTGGCTGGGAGGGGGGCACGCGCCACCCAGAAGGCATTCAGAACGCGCCGAACTCCGTGGGTGTGAGCGCCGTGGGGAGCAGGCTGCCCGCACCCTGTCCTGTGCCGCTCTCCGATGCCGGCACGGGCACCGCTCGTCTCCTGTTCTGGGGAACCTGCTCCTGAGGCCGGGGGGCCCCCACACGCCTGCCCCGTGCCGTCCGCGTCAGAGAAGACGAACATCATCGTCACCGTCGTCACTCAAAAAGCACTCACCGCGTTCCAGGCACTACGCCACGCTCTGTGAATGAGGTGATTAATCCTCCCAGCAGCAGAGACTGAGCCTCACGGGGCGCAGCTGCTGCACAGAAAGGTGGGGGACCCCCCGCCGCACAGGTGGTGATGGACAGGACCCCGGTCAGACCCCGGCAGCGTGGCCGGGGCGTTGGTGACAGCGGGCCAGTGTCTTTGACAAGCCCGAGAGCTGACGTCTACCAGGCACTCGCCACGCGCTCCGTGCGGGGCTCCGCGGGTCAGCTAGTTTAGCCTTGGCGGTGGCCCCCTCGGGGTGGGCGTTGTTCTCACGGTGCGGGCGAGGAAACTGAGGCACATCTTCCCAGGCTGGATGGGACGGGCAAGCGGTCTCCTCAAGGTGGGGGTCTCAGCCCCTCCCGCTGCAGTTCCGCCTGGGACCAGGCACTGGCTGGTTCCAACCGGGTCCAGCGGCAGGGCTGTAGGTGCGGAAGTGGGGCCCCTGCTCGGGGCCTCCCAGTCTGCACACGTCGGGCGGTGGGCCAGGGTCCTCTTCCCTCAGTATCTTCCCCCGCAGCCCCAACCCCCCCCCCCCCCCCCCCCCGCTCCTGGGACCAGCTCTGTGCTCAGGGCCCCCCAGGGTGGTCCGTGCACATGCCAGGAACCTGCAGCCCGAGGTGCGGCCTTGTGCTGGGAAACCCGCTGCCCGCAGCGTGGCGGGAAGGCTCCTTGGCTGCGTGCCTCCTCCCTGGGGCACGGCCGCTTCCCTTTCTGGTCCGGGCTCCGTGCACGGGAAGGGAGCTCACACGGAGGCATTTTCTGTTTCCGACGCCGGGAAGGTCAACGCCTCCCGTGGGCCGAGCGGCAGGTGGCGGGTTTCCTCGCTCCGCGCCTCTGCCCCGCGCACCGTCCCGGAGCCGCATTTGGACCTGGCCCCCAAGGCCCCGTGTCTTCTGCCCTTCACCTTGGCGGCCGGTTGCACGCCTTGCACCCTCCACACCAGGGTCCCCTGGGCGGCCGAACCTCGTTTCTCACCATGATGGAAACTGCCCCTCTTGCTTCCAGGCCGCTTCCACATAGCTTTTTCCTCGTTCAGGGGAGCGCCTTGCAGCCTCCTCACGGGAGGGGGTGCCCCGCAGACCCCTCGGATGAGGGGGCCCGCTGCTCTCCCGCGGGGTGTCCGTCAGAACCTCCCGGACCGGCCAGCGCCGCCCGCCCCCGTCCACGTGCGGCGACTCTGGCGCCCAACCTGGGGAGCCACCGCGCGGCCGAGTGCTGGGAGCCGGCTGCCCGACCGCGGCGGCGGGTGGAAGCAGCGTCTGTGCGCCGCGGGCGTTCACGTCCGTGTCGGGTGCCTGGGGCACACCTGCCCTCTGGGCGCTGGCGCCGCCGTTCCCCGCTCCCGGCGACACCGTCCTGGTTCCCGGGGGGGGGAGGGGGCTTTGTCACCGCGCCCTGGGCGTCGGAGCGGGAGGCTAGGGGAGTCCCGAGCTTCGGTGTTCTCCTTCGGGGAGACGCCCCTGCCAGGGCCCCGGGGGCGCGGGGCTGCTGCGCCGCTGGCGGGTGGGGCTGGTGGCCTAGGCCGCTCAGTGGCCTCGGTGGGTGCCACTCCGGGGCTGCCAGGTGGGCCTCGGGCCCTCCGCTCGCGCGGCCCAGGGGGCTCTGCCCGGTTCCCGCCACTCACGTGGCCCGCGGAGCTCTGCCTGGTTCCCGGCTCACGTGGCCCAGGGGCCTCCGCCTCACCCCTCCGCCCCTGTGGCCTGTGGTGCTCCGCCTCCGTTCCTCCGCTCACGTGGCCCGAGGTGCTCCGCCTTGTTCCTCCGCTCACGTGGCCCGCGGCGCTCCGCCGTTCCTCCGCTCACGTGGCCCAGGGGCCTCCGCCTCATCCCTCCACTCACGTGGCCTGCGGCGCTCCGCCTCGTTCCTCCGCTCACGTGGCCTGCGGCGCTCCGCCTCGTTCCTCCGCTCACGTGGCCCAGGGGCCTCCGACTCATCGCCCCCACTCACGTGGCCTGCGGTGCTCCGCCTCGTTCCTCCGCTCACGTGGCCCAGGGGCCTCCGCCTCATCCCTCCACTCACGTGGCCTGCGGCGCTCCGCCTCGTTCCTCCGCTCACGTGGCCCAGGGGCCTCCACCTCATCCCTCCACTCACGTGGCCCGCAGTGCTCCGCCACATTCCTCCAATCACGTGGCCTGCGGCGCTCCGCCCCGTTCCTCCGCTCACGTGGCCCAGGGGCCTCCACCTCATCCCTCCACTCACGTGGCCCGCAGTGCTCCGCCACATTCCTCCAATCACGTGGCCTGCGGCGCTCCGCCCCGTTCCTCCGCTCACGTGGCCCAGGGGCCTCCACCTCATCCCTCCACTCCCATGGTCCACAGTGCTCCGCCACATTCCTCCACTCACGTGGCCCGCGGTGCTCTGCCTCGTTCCTCCACTCACGTGGCCCGCAGTGCTCCGCCTCATCCCTCCACTCACGTGGCCCGCAGTGCTCCACCGCATTCCTCTGCTCACGTGGCCCGCGGTGCTCTGCCTCGTTCCTCTGCTCACGTGGTCCGGGGCGCTCCGCCTCATCCCTCCACTCACCGCGTGGCCCGCGGCGCTCCGCCCGGTTCCTGTTGGCCGCTGGCGCCCTGACGCTCGGCCGGGCCTCCTCTGACACCCCCGCCCGGGGGAAGGACGCCGTGCGGCGGTGCGTAGGGCAGCCGTCCGCGCCGCCGCCGGCGGGGGCGGGGGCAGCGTCCGTCCAGCGCGACGACGGGGTCGGGGGGCCGGTTTCCCCGGGGTCCGGCTGCAGTTGGGGGTGTCGGCGCCCAGCGCTGCGCTGCCGCGGAGGCCGCCCCTCCCGGGCCTCGGGCTGGAGACCGCTGGCCCCTCCCGGGGCTCCGCGCGTCCGCGTTCCTGGGTCTCGGGCCTCTGCAGCCGCCGAGGCGGACGAGCACTCGGCCGCGGCGCTGGGGTCCCGGCTGGCCGGCCGCTGCCCCTCCGACCTTCTCCGGAGGCTTGCGACGCGCGCGCGGCACTCGGAGCGGCCGCGCTGGCGCGGGGAGCCGCGAGGGGGTGTCGGCCCGTCTCCCGGGAGCTGCGGCGCGCGCCATTTCCACTCGAGGCCACGTGGTCAGCGCGGGGCGGAGCCCGCGGGACCGGGCTCACCCGGCTCGGGGGAGGCCCCGCCGGCTCGGGGTGTGGCCCCGGGCTCCCTCACCGGCTCTGGTCGCTGGTGCTCCCTGCCGTAGACGCGTCCCGCGTGTTTTTCTCTCCACGCAGCCGGTGCCCAGTCTCACTGCCGTTTCCCGAACCCACGACCCCAAGTACGGGTGCAGGAGCACCCCGATCCCGCGGGAGGCATCCGTGGTGTTCACGGCCCGGAGAGGCGGGGGCGGGGGGCTGGGAGGCCATCAAACGGGCGGCGGCGGCGGCGGCGGTGGGGTCCCGCAGGTGCGCAGCGGGAGCACGCGGTGAGCCTCCTGCTGGGCGTGGCGGAAACTTCGGCTTCTCCGCCGGCTGCTGCGGGGTGGAGGCTGAGTCCTCAGGGGCTTCGCCAAGGCCACCCCGTGCCCAGCTCCGGGGCGGGCTGGGACCTGGGCTTTGGTGCTGGGACTGGCCCTTGTTTTTTTTTTTGGTTTTTTTTTTACACGGAGATGTTGCCTGACCTCTCATCACACGCATGCTCATGGGGTGCAACTGTGCGCCCCAAATTCTGGTCCCACGAGTGCTCGTGGGGTGCAGCTGTGATGGGGCGGCGGTCACCTGTTGACCTTCTTCCCAGGCCAGTGTGTGGAGGCAGCTGCTGTTGGTGCTTAGTCTGCGACTTTAGCAGGGGTCTCGCAGGGGCACCAAGGGGTGAGCCCCGAGGTGTAACAGGGTGTCTGTCGCAGTGCTCTGGGGAGTGGGCCGTGACAGGCGTTGTGAGGCTGTCCAGGAAGCTCCCACCCTCGGGGCAGGGAGGGGGGCTGCCACGGGGGGCCGTGTCCCTTCTGGAGTGGCCGAGGGGTGCAGGCTCGTCTCGGTGTGGACAGCTGGGGTGTGAGCGGGGAAGGGGGCGGCGGCTCTTTGGGGAGGGAGGGAGGGAAAGGCTGGAGCTGGCCCCTGGCGGGGAGCGGGCTTTCTGTGTGGGCTGAGGTCACTCCTGCCAACCAGGGGTGGGAAGACCACCATGGCTGGTGGAGGCGTGAGAGGGAGGCCGGAAGACGGTGCCCCCGGAGGCTGGAGGTGCCCGGCTTCGGAGAGGGGCCTCGTCTCGTAAACGCTGGGGAGGGAGCGGGTGTTCCCAGCAGCTGATGGGACTGTGCTTGTGCAGTGTGCACGTGCAGTCGTGTGTTTGGTGTGTGTGTGTGTGTGTGTGTGTGTGTGTGTGCGTGCCTACTTACATAACATATGTATGTGGGAATCGTGTGCCAGGTGTACATGTACGTAGCACAGGTGCGTGCACACGAGTCACTCCTCGTACACGTATGCAGTGGTGCCCAAGTCCAGGTGTGAGCCTGAGCCAGGACGGGGGTGCGGAGGCGGGGGTGGGGCAGGAAGGGGTGGGTGGAGGGAAATGACTGGGAGGCGGGTGGGGCCGGGCTGTGCTTGGGGGGCAGGGACAGAGGAAAACGTGCCGAACTGGAGCCCCGCTTCCCAGGGACCTTTGTCTGAGCGAGTTGTTGACACTCACCCGGACACGGAGGTGTCTGCAGCCCTGGGCCTGGGTTCTGCTCACCGCCCTCGGCTGCACTGGGTCCTAACGCCCCGCCGGCCGCTGTCCCCGTTCAGAGCGGCCCAGTAAGTGACGCCGTGTCCGGGTTCGGGACGTGGCCGTCCAGGGCCTGTTGAGCTGGAGCGACGAGGACAGGGCCGTGTCCACAGGGGACCCCTCTGTGAGGTCAGGAGGGGCTGCGTGGGCACCGTGGGGGCTCAGCGCAGTGGGCAGTCCCACCGGCCCCCCCCAGGACGCCCCTGCCTCCCTCCTGGCCTCTGCTCCGCAGTGGAGGCTGCTGGCGTGCGAAGTCCCGGCCGGGACTCGGGTCGCTGGCAGGTTGGGGCCGGGCCTCAGAGGTGCTCCCCTGCGGGGACCTGGGCGGCAGCGTCCTTCACGCCCCTGGGTTCCCGGGGACGCTCTCCTGCCCGTGGGGCGGTCCCTGCGTCTTCAGCCCCTCCCCCGCTCGGTGCCCGCTGGCCGGGGAGAGCCTTCCGGGGGCAGCAGGTCGGGGTCACCTTCGCGCTTCCTGGGTGTGGTGCAGGTGTGTCATTGGTCTCCAGCGAACACGGCCGTCACTGCACACCTGTGGCCTCGCCCTCACTGTGTTCACGCGGGGCCCGCCCAGGACTGGGGCCCCCCCAGGACTGGGGCCCCCAGCACGGGGCTTTCCAGGGCGGTCGCTGTGCCGCTCCCGCCCGGCCCACTGGTCCTCAGGCCGTGCCGTGGGCCCCCTCTCAGCTGTATTTCACAGGGCGGTTTTTGTGGAGAAGATGCGGTGTGTGGTGACTCTGCCCTCCCGGCCAGTCCCTTGCAAGACGGCGGAGCCGGTCCCGGTGCCGGCCTCCTTTTCCCTGTCCAGGCCGCAGCTGCCCCCAGACTGCCGGCTGGAACGTCTGTGTTGGCTCCACACTCGTCTCCCGGGGCGAGGTGGCCCAGGACTCGTTTCTGCCCGTCCCCCAAGTCGGCGTGCGTCCCCTCCCCTGACAGCGAGGCCCCGTCTGGTTTGCGCCGCGGGACTGTGTGTGCACAGGCCCCGCCCGGCGGCTGCACGTCGGGGCTCCCTGCGGCCCTGGCAGAGGCCGGCACCCGTGGCTGCTGAGCGGGGGTGTGGTGGGGCCCGCGGAGGCTGGGAGCCCAGGAGCCCGGGGTCGGTCCCCGGAGGGTCTTGTGGGTGTCAGGTGCTCGCGGCTGAGATGGCTCTTAGTGAGTGTCTGTTTCCTCTTTCCATTTGGGGGGAGAAAACAGCTTGAGGCTGTTTTTCCTGAGAAATATGTCGGAAACGCACCCAGGCGGCTGACTCAGCTCCTGTGCCGGGGGAGTCGCTGCCCTGCCCACGCCACGGGGGAGGGGGAGGGCGGGCAGCTGTCCCTCTCTCCTCCTGCAGTCGGTGGGCCCTGTGCTCGGCAGGGAGCCCCTGGGCCCGAGGCTGGAGCGAGGCAAGGACTGTCCGAGGCGGGCGGCCCCACCCATGCCGTCCTCCGCCAGGTCGGCGACGGCAGGAACCAGTGGGTGCCAAGTCTCTGCACCTGAGTCCCTCGTCCATGAGGCGAGGAGCTGGCTTAGAAGCTGCACCTCAGTGGCCCTGACTCTGTCTCTTCTTCCCTATCCCCTGCAGACCACCCCGTCCCCAGGGAAGCCACGTCCCCGTCACTTAGTCCCCGCGCTGGCTGGCGGATGTGCGGGGACAGCCAGCCGGGACCAACCCTTGGGTGTCCCGGGGGGCCGGGCGGGGGCCCGGGCCCCTCCTCCCTGAGCCGCATACTTCACTCCCTGCTGCCTTCCGTTCTCCGGTGTTTACACCTTTCGCTGCTCTGTGGAAAAGCTCTTTAAGAATTTGTCATCCACGTTTCTGTATTGCAGCCGGAAGAGAAGCGTTTTGAAAAGCAGCAGAGTCCCGCAGGGTCGGACCCCACAGACAGGCACGGGCGGAGAGGACGGGGCTGCGGCCTAGTTTCTGTGGGCGTGCGGGCGGGCGGGAAGGGGCCGGGCTCCCCCGGGGCCAGGGCCTCAGCCTTTCAGGGAGTGACCCACACCCGGTGTCCCGGGGTCAGACCCCCAGCTTCTGCTGACTTCCACTGCAGCCCAGCACTCATCGGGGCCACCGGAGGACTTAGAGGCACACGTGCCGGGTCCCTGTGTCCTTCTCCCGCGGGCCGGGCTGGGGGCCCCACCCTGTCCCCGTCCCGGCTTCTGGGTGAGTGCAGCCTGCAGCTGGGAGGGTGGAGGTGCTCAGAACTGGGGTGTCCGTGCGAGGCCCCGATGCACAGGTCCGATTTTAGGCCAGAGTCCTTTTTGTGGGTCTCCAGTGCCAAGCCCTGCAGGGGACGCCAGGGGCACGGTTGGAGGGGTGGCACCCCAGCAGCAGGGGGGCTGGGGAGTGTGGAGGCTGAGGCCCGAGAGCCGTGCGGTGCCCCCCCCACCCTGGTGACGTCCCCCCTGGAGCCAGAGCTGCCCTGCCGCGACGTGTCGTCACGTGTGACCGAGTCTAGGGCGGTGGGTTTTCCAAGAGCCCCTCCATCGGGCGTGAGCGCCGCCTCCCTGCCTTCGGGGGTCGTCCCCTCGGCCCGGGGGTCCCCCCTGCATCTCCCGTCTGTCCGAGCTGCAGTCCTCCCGACTCTGAGCTGCATGTGAGGGCTGCTCCCTCCCGCATTTGTGCCAGCTGGTGTTCGTTTCCAAAGTGATTTTCTTCTGGCTTTTCCCCCTGAGTCCTCGTCCTCTGTTTTTGAACTTCCGTGATTCTAACTTACCCCTTCGTGTCTTGCATAATTTAAAGTGTGGGGGGCTGATTTATGCATTTATGTTTTTATCTGATGTGGAGTCTGTGTCTTTGGCTTCATTGCCACACGTCCCCAGAGATGCTCCTTTGCCTCTGGTCTCTCTCTTGTGACATCGCCGGTGGATTTGACCTTGACACTTCCCTGGTGTCGGCTTCTGTGAGCCTCTGTCCCTGCACTCGTAAGGGACGGTGAGTTGGGTGGCATTTCTAACCTCACAGAGCCTCTCTGCCGTCCTCGCTAGGTGAGAAGAGAGCGGCTGTCCCCCTCGCCCTGCACCCGAATCATCATCTCTCTCCTCTGTCTCCTGCCGCACGGCGCGCCACCCCATGGCCTCCCCCGCCTGAGAGCCCAGGGGCTGGTGTCTGCCCCACGGCCCCCGAGGCCCGAGTTCCCCTGGGCTCCCCGCCACTCCCTGCCGCCCCAGCGTGTGCTCTGGGGGCTGCAGTCCTCCGGCCTCTCCTTCAGGGTAGGCCTGGGCCTGGAAGCTTGCTCCGCAGGAACGCCAGCCTCGGGCTGGCTGTGGGGGGGTGTGCCCCTCGAGTGTGTCTGGCTGCGGGGCTGCCTCGTCGCTATGCTCTGCTGGGTGCTGTCTGCGAGGTTTCAGTTTTGCTGTCCAGTTTGTCTGTGGCCGGAATGGGAAGGGGAGACAGGGTCAGGGCCACTGAGGTGCAGGTTCTAAGCCAGCTCCTCGCCTTACGGTCGAGGGACTGAGGTGCAGAGACTCGGCACCCTCTCGTTCCCGCCGTCGCCGACCCAGCGGAGGGTGGGGTGGGTGGGGTGGGTGGGGCCGCCCACCCGGGAGGGTCCTCGCCGTGTGGGGCGAGCGTGGAGCGATCAGACGGCTGTCCTGGGGGGACGCCGGTCGTGGAGTGAATTGCAGGGTGTCCAGGCTTTTGTTTCAAGACGTGGGCGTTTCAGCCGGTGGGTTTTCTTGAAGTGGGGGCGCAGGGGGTGGGGCCGTGTGGAGCCGGACTCATCGCAGCAGCAGAGCTCCCCCGGCCCCGGGGGCCTCGCCTGGAGGCCCTGACACTTCCACGCACAGGGGGCGTCTCTCCGAGCGCTCTGGGCCGCTCCGGACGAGGTTTACGGCGGGCTGACGCGCGCTCACCTCGGCCGACGCTCCGTCCAGGGGCCTCGTTTCTGCTGCTGAGGGCACAGTGGCCCCCGCACCTGTGCTCCCGCACCCGCGCTCCCGCACCCGCGCTCCCGAGCACCCGCGCATCCATGCACCTGTGCCCCCGCACCCGCGCTCCCGCACCCGACGATCCCGCACCCGCGCCCACTGCACCCGCGCCCCGCACCCGCGCTCCCGCCACCGGAGGCACACCGGCACCAGAGCCCCCCGCACCCGACGCCCCCCGCACCCGCCGGCCCCCGCCACCCGCCGGCTCCCGCACCGCGCCCCGCACCCGCGCTCCCGCACCCGCGCCCCCCCGCACCCGACGCTCCCGCACCGGAGCACCCCGCACCCTCGCTTCCCGCACCCCGCGCCCCCCCGCACCCGCCCCCGCACCCGCGCAACCCGCACGGCCCCCCCGCACCCGTGCTCCTGCACCTGTGCCCCCACACCCGCGCTCCCACACCCGTGCCCCCACACCCGTGCTCCCACACCCGTGCTCCCACACCTGTGCCCCCACACCCGCGCTCCCACACCCGCGCTCCCACACCTGTGCCCCCACACCCGCACTCCCGCACCCGCGCTCCCGCACCCGCGCTCCCGCACCTGTGCCCCCACACCCGCGCTCCCGCACCCGCGCTCCCGCACCCGCGCTCCCGCACCTGGCCCGTGGCCCGTGCCACTGCACACGCATGCACTGCACGTGTCTCTCTGGAGAAACGGGACCCGCACTCGAAAAGGGGAGCACGCTGAAACCCTGTGCGTCCGTCGTTGAACACCGCGCAGTGCACGGCGCCTCCGAGGAGGAGGGCGCGGGCTTCCCGGAGAAATGGTCCTGGGGGAGCCGGGTCCTCGCTCTGCTTCTCTCTCCCACGCTCACCTGCGCCCTTACAGCCGTGGCGGGGACGTCACGTGAGGGGCGCCCTGGGAAGGTGCGCTCTGCCCTCAGGGAGAGATGGCCGTGGGGGAGAGGCACACGTTCCGTGGCATCCCCCGCGTGCCTTGCAGTCCGATCCCCAGCCGGCCTATTTGCTCCTGCAGCTTCTCAGACGCTGTAATGACCGTGTCTGGTCCTCAGAGCCTTCATTTGAGGGTTATTTCTGTGTCCCCTTGCCGGCAGGGAAGCGGCCTCCTGCCACTCAGGGTTGTGGCGTGCCTTGGCCAGTGGGAGGCAGTTTCCTGGGACCCAGAGCCCCCCGTGTCACTCTCGGAGCTGTTCTGGTGGAGGGTGTGCCCCCGGCAGACGCTCTGTGGGGAGCCTCAGGCGGGAGGGGCTCGTGGGCACGGTGTCACTGCTGCCCTCCCGGGCTCGTCCTGAGCTCTGCCGCAAGCCAGGTGCCACGCTCAGGGTCAGCGGTGGGGCCTCGGGCCCGACAGTGCCTGGCTGCAGGGTGCCGTGGCGTAGCCTTGGGTCACATCAGGTGGGCTGGTCCCGTGGGCTCTGTAGAGTTGCCGGGCCGCAGGTGTGCAGAGCACCTGTCCTGGGTGGCGGCGTGCTGGTGCCCCCTCTCCCCCGGCCACTGAGACGTTTTGTTACTGTCCACCTGAGGGCTGCAGGGTCCGTCCACTGTCACAGCGACGCCTGGATTCGCGTCTGAGGGACTGCGGCCTGGGCCCAGCCAGGCTGACGGGTCAAAGGACAGCATCGCCTCTGTGACCCGTCCCGTTTGCACCCGGCCTGGGGAGTTGGGTGCTCCAGCGCCCTGGTGACCGAGCCCCTCCTCCTGCAGCCCGCCCCGCCCGCCCCACCTGGGCTGGGGCCCGAAGGGAGGCCTGGGGGGAGCGGGCGCACTGGAGAGGGAGAGGGCGCATGCGGCAGGTCAGCGCTGCTGGTCTGCCCAGGGCCAGGTCCGCCCGTGAGGGGCCGACCTGCACGCCCCGGCCCGGCAGCCCCTGTGGTCGGTGTGCCGCCCTGCAGCCGAGAGGTCGCAGGTTGGGTTCCCGGCAGGGCACGTGCCTGGGTGGGGGTTTGGCCCCCGTCCTGGCGTGAGCTGGAGGCAGCTGACTGACGCCCCCTCTCTCCTTTCCCTTCCCTCTGGAAGCGATGGGAAAGCGTTCTCGGTTGAGCATTAAAAACAACAACAGTGAAGTGAGCTGTGACGGAGAGGGCCAGCGTGCGAGGGGACGACGAGAGCGGTGCAGCTTTGGGCCGTGAGAGCTCGCAGGGGCTCTGCGGGGGCACCCCCCCTCCGGGCCCCCAGTCCCCGCGGGACACGCGGGGGCCCCGCAGAGAGGTCGGGGTCTTCGCTCCGTAGCCGTGGAGGTGGCCAGGCCAGCCGCAGCTCAGCCGCGACGCCCCGTGGCGACAGACTGGTTGACGGGCTGGTCGCCGGGCTGGCCCAGAGAGCTGTGCCCTCCGGGACATGCCCCGGGGCGTCAGCCGCTGCTCGGAGCTGCGAGGTGTGACCCAGCTGCTGCCGGCCGACCTCGGGGTAGGTGGGGCAGCCCTCTCTGGGGGCCGTCCCGGGCTCCACTGGAGCTGCTGGCGTGTCTTCCGGTCGTGACCGAGATGAGGAGGGCCGGGAGGGCCCTGGCAGAGCGTCGGGCTCCCAGGCCTCTGACCCTGGCGGCGGGCCAGCTCCCCGGCGGCTCCCCGGTGGCTGAGGTGGGGGTGCCGTCTGCTCGGTCTCCGGGGCCCTGCCAGACCCGCGCGGCAGCCAGTGAGGGCGCTCCGAGGATCAGCTGCCGCACCGGGTCGGTGACTGCGGAGACGTGGGGTTTGGTGCAGTGGCACGTGTGTGTCCCAGACACGCTGACCTCGGGGCGTGCATGCCGGGGTCGGCCCAGACCGTCTGCTCCTGGGGCCGGGGTGGGTGTTGGGGGGGTCACGGCACAGCCCTGGGTGGGGGAGGCCCTGGCCCTGACGGAGCACGTCTAGGTGCACTCTGGGTGCGCGCACAGCTCCCTGCGGCGGAGAGCGGGGCCCAGACGCTCTGGGCACATGGCGCTCGTTGGGGAGAGGGTGCGTCCCACAGGACCCCCAGGCAGGGGTTGGCCACTCACGGCGGGAGGTTGACCTCTGCGGAGACTGGTGGGGGAGGGGGATGCCACGTGGGGTCGTCTCCTGTCCCCTGGGTCCCATCGGTGCACACGCGGCCCTGACGGAGAGGAGTGGAGGGGATGTAGGCTCCTCCCTGGGGGCCAGGTGCGGTGGGAGGGGGGAGAAGCGTCGCATGGGTGGGGCCTCAGGGTGCGTGACGGTGACTCCAGCCTGTTCTCTGCTCGTCACGTAGGAGCAGCGCAGAGGGTGCTGCCGAACAAGCGTGCTCTGACGCGGGTGCCGAGTGAGCGACTCTGAGGGCGGCGTGGGGCCCGGGCCCGGGCTTCCTGGTCTCCACGCCGCTGCCCGGCCTCCTGCTCGCTGGGGCAGAGCTCGCCGCCTGCCCGTGCCCGGCGTCTTGTTCGCTCCGGCTGCCCGTCCTCTGCCGCCGCTTCTGCCTTGGCGCCAGTGGAACCTCGGCGTTGGCAAGGTCCAGGGATGGGGGTGGGCGGGGCGTCCCGGTGTCGCCTGTCGGCTGAGATCTCGGGGTCCATTGCTTCAGCCCCAAGGTCATCCCCGGGTGGCCGTTCACCTCGCACCTGCTCTGGCCGCCTGCCTGTGCGTGAGCCCGCTCGCTCGGCCTGCTCTCCGAGTTCGAGTTCAGGCGCGTGGACGCGACCGACAGCGAGGGCCAGTCCCGGCCGCGCTGCTGCGTGCCCCGTGCTCTGTCCCAGTCCCGGTCCCGTCCGGCCAGTGCAGACCCACCCACAGGACCTCGTGCACCCGCACCCACCAGACGGAGCTGGTCCTGGGGGCCCTGCAGCCCGCTGGTCCCCGCTGGGCCTGAGCGCAGCGGCCGCCGCGGTCTCTCTGGAAGTCTGAATGGGGTCGTCGTTGTGTCCCCGGGTTCTTGTTCCGAGAGCGTGGTGCTCTGGGGGACCAGGGTTTGCAGCTGCCACCTCTCCATTTCTCTGTAAGCGGGCGGCGGCCTGTACGCGGTCAAGGTCTGTGCGGCTGCTGGCGCCCCGCCGTGGCGTCGGGCAGGCCGCGCTGTCGTGGGAAACGCCGCCCCGGAGCCTGTCGCAGCCGGTCCGTCGCCGTGCCCTTGAGGTCTGCACCGCAGGGTGGGCGCTGCGGCCCGCTCCGCTCCGGCCGCTCCTCAGTCCCAGTGTGGCTGGTCCTCTCGGGGCCGGGAGCCGCGGTAGTCCTGGACGGTCACCGTCACGGCTCTTGCGGCAGGCAGAGGTGAGGTGAGTGGCGTCTGCCGAGGGCCGAGAGCGTGCTGGTGGCGGGGAGTGGAACGCGGGGCCCGGTCAGGGGAGCAGGGGTGGTGGGGAGGGAGAGGGAGGAGGAGACACCTTTCCAGAACCTGCTCCTCCTCGGGGGAGAGAGAACGGGTTCAGGTCGGAAGGGCACCTTCGGGATTCAGTCAGGTGGGGCGAGACACGGGTGGCGGCTGTCCAGGCCCCGCGGCTCTGAGGGGTGAGCCCGGCAAGCACAGGTGCGGTGCCGGGCACGCTACAGAGCGGCGGGGTGGGGTGGGGGCAGGGGCGGGCAGGTGTGGAAAGGTGAAGGTCGGAGGAGGCTGAGAGGGACCCCGAAGCCCACCCTGGGTTCGTCCCCGCTCCGGTGGGCCGCCTCTGATGACGACAGGGGCGGGGGGCTGCCCCTCGGGCCCGCCATCCCGCCCGGCTCTCTCCCTTGGCTGCTGGCCCTGAGTCCCGCCCCCGCCCCTCATCCGGGAAGCTGCTGTTTGACCTGATTACAGTGTGAGGTGCAGAGTCCCTCCGCCCCAGGCGGGAGGACTGGCGGCAGGTGTGGGAGCAGCCCACACCTGTGCTGGGTCCCAGCCCACGGCCTCTGCCCGCCCACCCCGCAGGGCCTGTCTCTCCCGGCCAGCACCCGGCCGGGCCAGCTCGGGAGCGTGCAGGTGCACCTCCAACCCTGCCCCGCCCCGCCGGGGAGCACGGCCGCCACCGGTGGAAGCGCGGGCCTATCGGCTGCGCCGCGGGCCCCTAGGCGGCGTGCGGTGCACACGGCTGCGCTGGGGGACGGGCTCCCAAGGACGGACAGCAGGCCCGCTGCGGGCCGCGGAGGCGTGTGGCCCCACCTGCGGCACGGGGAGGAGGGGACGGGCTCCCGTCTCGCTCTGGAGCACCAGGGCTGGAGGCGGCACAGCGGGTGCAGGTGTCCTGGATCCGCGGCCCTGACCTCGCGGGGACACCTGCTCCATCTGCGGGGTTGGCACAGGCTGGACCCGGGAGCGTCCCTGTCTCCTGCGGGGACAGCCGGTCTGCGCCGGGAGGCGGCAAAGCTGCTTCGTTACTTGGCAGGGACTGTCACCATCTGGGTGTCAGCCGCCTCCTCCCCGGGTTGTGTCTCCTGTCCCCGAGTCACAGCAGGGTCGCCTTGCGCTCCTGTAGGGAGGGCTCTGTCCTCCTCGGACTGCGACCCTGTGGACCCTGGGTCAGAGGCTCCCAGTCCCTGCGCGGGCGCCGGGACAGCAGGCGGCCTTCCGCGCCTCGCGCCGAGGAGGTGGGGCCTGGGGAACCGCATGTCCCCCCAGCGCGGTGGTTTTCCTCTGGCGTGTACGTGGGGGCGGGGTGGCCGGGAGGATAAGCCTTCGTGGTGGCGGGGGTGGTTGCAGTTCCTGGAATTTGCCCAGAAATACCCGTGGTATCAGCGTGCGGTCCCCCGTCGCCGTCTCGTGCCCTGAGCAGTGCGGCGTCCGGTCCAGTTAGCTCCCGGTCTGTCCTGGGCAGACGGTGGGGGGGCCGCCGGGTGTCCCCGGAGCCCTCCCGCACCTGTGCCCGCCGCCTTCCCCACACCTACGGGAGAGGCCGCTGGCACCTGCAGCACCCGGGGGGGCTCGGGGCGGAGGGGCGGGGACGCAGCGCCGAGGGCCCCATCGGACGGCTCGCCCGGCCCGGGTTCCGGGGACACGGAGGCCGCAGCGCTCAGACCAGGGCAGCTCTGGGCAGGCGGGTGGCTGGTCCTCGCAAACACGGCGGGAGTTGCTTCCCTGGGGGGCTGCACCCCTCTCCGCACCCAAGCGACCGGCGCCCTCGGCAGGCGGCCCTGGTTTGGGGCGTGCGGCAGTGTCTCGCCCCAGCCGCTGCCCTGGGCCCGTCCTGGGGTTGGGCCTCGTCCCTGCTCGTCCTCTTCCCGGAGCCGCAGGGACCCCAGGGACCAGAGGGCTGAGTGGGCGTTGGACTCGTCAGCCCCTTGGCCACCCTGCTCCGAGGCCGGGGGTTTGGGACTCGGGGCGAGGCCCCTGCCCTCCAGGGGCCCCCAGGCGATGTGGAGGCAGGTGGGGACACGTCACGGGGCAGCCCCCCCAGCGCAGGCTGTGGGAGTGCTGGCGAGGAAGGAAAGGGCGACCCCAGAGCACCTTCGGGTGGCTTCGAACGGGAGCCCCGTGAACGCTGGCCGGGCACCCAGCTCTCCAGGACTGGTCACGCGTTCTCGTTGAACCCTTTTGTGACGTAACCTCGGACACGACTCCTGACGTTCCTTTGGGCTCTGAAGTCGGTGCTGCTGCCCGTGACTCTGGTTTTCAGCAGGCGCCGGGACAGATGGCTCGTGAAGGAGCGGCTCAGGGGGGCGCCGCCCTGGTGGTTTCCAGGTGCAACAGAGGGAGCTGGGTTTCTCCCTGGCCGTGTGTGGCTGGGGGACCGAGGGAGGTGACCCGGCAGGCAGGACCCAGGCCCGTTTGGACCTGAGTGGGGAGAGGTAGTGGGATGGCGGGCGGGACCGGACGGTCTGGGGAGGAAACCGGGGGCTGGGGAGACCGGCCCCTCCTCCCCTGTCTGCTGAACCCCCAGGGCCCGGCCCCTCGTGTGGCCTGTGCTGCCGGCTCTGGGCCCAGGACGAGCGGTTTCCAGAGAGAAGCTGAGAGCCAGAAGCGCGGGGACCCGGGGACCGTTACTGTGCGTCCCCCTGTGGGCCTCCCTCTTCACCGCAGGAGCACAGGGCCCTGTGGCCTCTCCCGCGGCCCGGCCTCCCGCCGCCCGGTGGGCGTCAGCAGCCCCACAGCACGGCCTGCGGTCCCCTTCCGAACACTGCAGAGTTCAGGTCCCCCAGACAGTCAGCCCGGCCGCTCCTGAGCCCTAAATCTGCCCCCGCGGGGGGGGCGGGCGGGGGGCGGTGCCGCTGTCCCTTCTGCCGGGCTCCTCGGAGCCTCCCGTGCACGCCTGCAGTGCGGGGGCATCCGGGGACCTGGGTGGGGTGGACGCCTGGGACGTGGGCTCCCTCTGTGAGGCCCCCGTGGGGTCTCTGCCTCCCTCTGGCGCTCCTCGGGCCGCCCTGTCTCTGCTGCCCGCCCCACCAGGTGTCTGAGTGAGCCGTTCGGCTCACGCTGCAGGCTGTGCCGCGGGCCGTGTGCCGGGCAGGCACCGCGCTGGCCGAGCGCCCGTCTGCCTGCGCGAGTCTCCCCAGCGCCTCCCGAGTGATTAATGGACCTCATTCTTTAAGACTCGTTTAATGATCAAAGGAAAATTGGGTAGCGAGGACAGGACGGAGCTCCCGTAGACCCTCCTCCCCAGCCTCCCCATCACTGGTCTCTTGCTCAGCGTGGCGGTGCACTCGTCACAACTGAGCCCCTGTGGACGCGTCGTGGTTAGCTAGCGTCCACAGCTGTATCGCCGTTCTCGCTCTGCACCCGTGCTCGCTGCAGAGTCACTCTGTGTCTTGTGCGGACTTCTGTTTTCTGTGTGAAGGCGCCCGGTCTGGCGATGACACAGTTGCTCCAACACGACCAGAAGCACCGTCACCTGACGCGTTTATTTCTGGTTCACACGTGTCTTTTTCTGGTCTCTGGAAACGCTCGTGAATAAAGGGGGTTCCCCGAGGAGGGTGACGGCAGGAGGGCTGTCAGGTCGAGGGGTGGCGGGGGCACTGTGGCTGTCGGGTGCCACGTCAGGCTGCTTTCGGGTCGTGGGTCACGTGCCGGGAGACCCTGCAGCCGAGAGTGTCCTCGTCTTCAGAAGCTAATCTCCAGGAAACGGGTGGGAGCGAGAAAGGGGAGGTGAGCTTTCCAAGGCTTTAATCCAGCCCCGAGGCGGCGGTTGTGCGGAAACTCCGAGGGCTAACTGCCGGGCCCGTCGGGGGCCTGGTTTGCAGTTGGCGCCTGCTGACCTGGGAGACGAACTGGCCGAGGGTCTCACGTCGAGACCGCCCAGTGCGGTCACACCTTCCAGTCGCTGTCCCTTTCTGGGTGCTGGGGGGAGAGGTCGCTCCAGGGGGCCGGCCCTGCCGCACGTCTCGGGGAGGTCCCACTGTTCCCACAGCCGCAGGCCCGTCCTGACTCCCGCTCCTACCCCCACGGACGCCGCCTTTGCTCGGGGGGTGGCCCCCCCCCCCACCCCGGGGCTGAGTTCTGGGGTCGCCCTGGGCTCCTTCGTGTGACTGTGCGGCAGGAGGAGAGGCCGAGCCCTGGGGCTGGTCGGCGCCAGGAGAGACGCCCAGGCTGTCTCTCGTGTGGGGACCCAAGGAGCAGGGCCGTGCGAGTGAGGGCACGAGCCTCGGCGTGCAGAACGGACACCCCGCGCGTCCCGGAGCGTCACGCCCGCTGTGGCGCAGGGACGCGGCGCAGGGACGTGGCGCAGGGACAGGCCCGGCTGCTGGCGCTCAGGCTCCTTCCTTCACCCGGCACCTCCTGGGCGACTCGGACGGCGTCCGGTGAGGAGCCGCTCGCACACCGAGCAGCGCCCCGTGTGTCGCTCCGTGTGGTCAGGTCGGACGCTTCAACGAAACAGGACGTGCCCTTCCTTCTTCTCCGGTCCGGGCTCCCGCGGCGTGTGGGCTCTCCAAAACACCGGGCCCCGGTGCTTCTCCATTGGCTGAGAGACCTTCCTGTCCTGCTGTTGGTCCTCCGGGAGTGCCGTAGTGTGTGCGCGGCGGGTTTGTGTGAGAGACCCCTCGTCTCCTGGGCCCGGCCTGGGGCCCCGGGCCGCAGGGAGGGAGGTGGCGCGGGAAGGCCACCGTGCCACCCCAGCTGGGTGGGGGCCGGTCTCCCCCTGGGTCTTCCTGGGACCTGCGGGGGCCAGCGCTGCGCCTCTGGGGGCGACCTGGAGGGTGAACGGAGCACCTGTCATCTCATTTCAGTCTCCATTTGTTTGCTTTTGACACACAGAGCTAGAAGGAGTCGCGCTGTGTGGCTGCTTCGAAGTGGGGTGACGAACTGGCCGGCCCCCCATGGCCTGTCCGCTGCTCACAGGCCGCCCTGGGGACGCGTGCCAGCTGTGTTCTCACTGGGCGTGTGCTTCCCCCCGCAGTACGTCGGGAGCCTGGACGTGCCGCGGCCCAACAGCAGAGTGGAGATCGTGGCTGCCATGCGCCGGATCCGGGTGAGTGCCGGGGGCGGGGCTGCCCCTCGGTCCCCCGGGCCCTCTCCCCACTCTGCAGGGGAGCTGTTCCCAGTGGGGGGCGTGGCCTGGAGTGAGGGCCAAGGGCCAAGTGGATGGAGTGGCTGCAGGGGCACATCCTTCCGCTCGGCTGACCTGCTGCTGCTCACCCTGAGGTGCCTGGCGCCCTGGCTGGCGGACGTGTGGGGCCCAGCGGGGCGTGGGCGGGGGTGGCGAGAGGGTCTCAGTCAGCGGGTTGGGGAAGGGCTTGGCCAGCAGCAGTTAATGAGCACGAAATAGTCAAAGCCCAGAGCCGTTTACTGTGATACAGAAGGTGGGGTTCCCTCGAATTTCAGGAACAAGTGTGGGAGTTCACCCGTTCCCTCGACCGGCTGCTTTGGGCTCTGCAAGTGCATGTGCCTCCCCCCACCATGGAGGGCCCTGGGGAGGGGGGTTGCCGGACGCCCCTCCTGGCTCGGGGGCGGGGCAGAGCACGCGCACCCAGCACCCACCGAGGTGCCTCCTTCCGACTGCTGCGCGGGGCCCTGCCAGGTGCCGTCCCTGAGCGGGGAGGCCACTGCAGGTCCGTGGGCGCTGACCGCGGGCCCAGGTCGGTTGGACGAGCTGCGGTGACTTTGGGGTTGAGGGGGTGTGGGGGCTGGGAGTCATCCTGGGTGCAGCCCGTTTGTGCTCTCTGTCTTTGGGGGAACCCACTGCTCCCCGAGTTCCCCCATTGCCCGCCATCCATGGGGCCCTGTGCCAGGAGCCCTGTCCCCGTGACCTGCTCCCAGGGCTTAATGAGCAGCCCGTCACGCTGGAGGGAGAGATTCATTGGCCACGGGGCTGCTTGGTCGGCTGCCCGCAGCCTGTGCAGACTGGCCGCCACCCACTGGGTGTGGGTGTCCCACAGGCCCCCGTGCCCGTGGCGGGGGGCATCTGGGCGGGGCTGCCGCTGCCAGGGACTGGGGCGAGGGCCTTCCGTGTAGAGGGCAGTTCCCGTCTTGGTCCTTTGTGCTGAGCGGGCGAGGCCAGCGTCGGGCTGGTCAGGGCGGGGCTCGGGCCTCCGGGCCTGGCCAGGGCAGCGGGCGGTCCCTGGGCGCAGCAGGTAGGACCGGGTCACAGTGTTCTCATGGGTGCCACATGCAGTGTCCCCTCCCTGACCCCGTGTGCGGCTGCGCTGGGACCCTGGGCGGGGCCGTGCAGGGCCCAGCACCCCCCCCCCACCAGGGGCAGACTGGCCCCCCCTGGTCCCGGGGCTCCTCTCCTTCCCCAGCCCCGCCGCCCGGTGCCCACTCCAGGGCAGACACCAGGCTGGGCCCCTCCGCCTGCTGTCCCCCCTTCCCTCTTCCCGGTTCCCAGGTCTTCTCTCCCACGTAGATCTTCTTCAAAGATTTGGGGTTGAACTCGGGGATGTTTTCCGCCACCTTCCTTCTCGGCTTCCAAGGTTGCCACGAAGCCCGGCCACACCGCAGGGCGCAGGCGGTGCCGTGGCGCGTGCTCGAGTCACTGTGCTGGTCTCTCCGGACCTGTCACCCTCGAGAGCGGAGGCTCTGCCCCTCACACGCCCCTCCTGCCTCCCTCTGCCTCCCCCCCCCCCCCCCCCCCCCCCCCGGGCACGGCATCTCTCGTCGGAGCCGCTCCTGCTGCTTCTGCTGCTCCGGGACGCCCAGCAGTGACCTTCCTCCACGGTCAGGGCGCTGGAGGGCGGGGGGGTGGGTGAGGCGCCCCCAGGTCAGGGCACCACTGCTCCCCCGAGGGGCTTGGGGCCCCTCGGGTCCCCACCCTGACTTGCAAGGAGCTCCGACTCCCTTCCCCTCTCCCCGGTGGGAAGGACCTCGTGAGCCAGGGGCTGGGACGCTGGAACAGACGCCCCGGCTCCCAGGCCCCGGCTCCCAGGTCCCGGGAGGACCGCCCACGGCCCTGCCCCACCACCTCCGGCTCAGCCTCCCTGTGGGTGCGCTCCTCACGCGGCCGGCCAGTGGGCAGCCCTGGGCGTCCGGAGGGCCATTCCTGCCCTCCATAAACTTTCTTGGAGACTCTGAGGCTCCTAGACCCGGGGTGACGCCCCGTGGGGGGGTCCCAAAGGCACCTCAAGTTCAGCGTGCCCCTCAAAGACCGACTCCATCGTGTCTGCGGCGTCTTCTTGTTGCCTGGAGCCCTCTCCCGTCTGTGTTTCCCTCTGTCCGGAGACCCCCTTGCCAGATAGCCGACCCAGGCGGGAGTGGGAGCCAGGGGCCTCAGGGTCGCCCTCGGCGCTTCTGCGGCAGCCCCCCCGCCAGTCCCCCCACCCCCCGAACGTCTCTCAGGCTCGAGGCTCCCTCTCCGTCCCCAGCCCCCAGCCGGGGGGGCCCAGGGCGTCTGATGCACGGACGTTGGCAGTGGCCCTCTGGCGGTCACTCCGCGCCCTCCCACCGCCTCCACGCTGCTGCCCGGCGCACGCGCCTGCCGGCAGGTCTGCGGGGGTGGCTGTCCGGGACCCTGCGGCTCCTCGCCTGGGGACTGGGGGCTGGACTCTGGATTCCCTGGCGCCCGGGCCCTGCACGTGCCCTGGGGCCGCCTCTGCCTGGGAGGCACCCCCTTCTCTCTGTGGCTGAGCCTGTCTCCTCAGGTATCCTCCACAAGCCTCCCTTCTAGAAGCTTCCCTCTAGAGACCTCTGTGCACTCACCACGCTGGTAAAGGTGACAGAGGGAAGAAGGGCTCCGGGTCCCCCAAAGCCTGCCTTCTCTGGGGGATGGGACCACCGCCGCTCCGCGTGGAGCCGCCCGGTCTCTGTCACCGAGACCTGCTCCTCAGACACGGTGAGGAGTTCTGGTTGGCTGGTACACCTGGTCTCCGATCAGCAGGATGACGGTTACGTCCAGGGGGTCTGCCTTTCAACCAACACCTACCTTGTGGGGGCCGGGGGCCGAGACCAGGGGTTCACTGCGAGAACTTGGGCTGTGCTGACTTAGGCAGGGCTCGCACTTCCGTCCGTCCCCAGACGCCCGGCGTGTCACTGCACAGCCGAGCACTCGGCTGCCCGGGGTCAGGGCCCAGGCTCTGTGCGCAGGGCCTCGCATGCTTGTGGCGGGCGCCCCTCCGGCCTCAGAGCGGGGCGCCCCCCCTGCGCTGGCACCGAGCCTGACTGTGGGCACTGAGCTGGCCCTCCAGCGGCAGGAGGGACGTCAGCGTGGGTCGTGCCCCTGCACGTGGGTCGTGTCCCTGCACGGATGGGAGGCGGGAGGCGGGCAGGCCTCCGTCCCGTTTGGGGCTTTCACTGCCCAGGCCCAGAGACCGGCACCTGGGGGGATTTGGTGGGGTCTGACGTCTCCGCAGGTGTGGCAGAGGTCACGGGACTTTCAAAGTCCCCACCTGACCTTCCTGCCCTCGGGCCAGGTGCACGCCGAAGGCACCTCTCTGCCCCCAGGGTGGCCTGCCAGCTCCCCCCAGCCCCCAGCAACACTTCTCCTGCGGGGCGGGCTCTTCACCCCCAGGTTCCTTCTTCCTCCCCACCCCCCCACCCAAGGGTGTGTTTGCTGATTTTGGGGAGGGAGAGAGAAACTTGGATGTGAGAAAAACATCCACTGGTTGCCTGCCAACCGATCACCAGACTCGAACCCACAACCCTGTGGTGCGCGGGACAACGCTCTAACCGGCCAGGGCAGAGCACGTTTTGGTTGGTTCGAGCAGCCCAGGCCCTGGGCGCGCCTGAGGAGCGAGGCGGGCAGGGAGGAGGGGGGCACCGGGCTGAGCAAACTCCGTGAGGAGGGCCCTGCGCTGGGCCCCTCGGGCGAGGTCTGAGTCCCCACCCAGCCCAGCGCTGAGCCTGCCCAGAGCAGCCTACTCGGAGCAGCTGCCCAGAGGCCTCCGCTTGGTTTCTCTCCAGCCCGGACGGCCGCCACAGTCCACACGTGATGGCACCCTGCGCCCCTGGGGCCCGGGCTCTGGTCTGTGTCCGCCCCGGCTCAGCTGCCTTGCCGACATTCTCCGCTCCTCTCCGAGCGTCCTTCTCCGGGGGTCCCCCACTCCCCAGGGCTCTCTGCACCATGCCCTCCAGTGCCGGGGCCGGTGGGGCTGGGCACCCAGCCCGTGTCCCTGCGTGTCCTCTCCAGGCCCCACGCGGGGGAGGGGGAGGACATTCCCTCATTTCCCCCCCCCACCCCACCCCCGGACTCCTGGTGCTGTTCTGTGATTTCCTGAGCTGCCGGAGGATCTGCGTCTGGGCTGCAGGGGAAGATAAGGGATTCCAGACATTCCTGCAGCTCTCTCCCGAGTGCTGGCCAGATGCCTTTCTCCCCCGCCCCCGCCCCCCCGCCCCCGCCAGGAGGCCCAGGAGGAGAGGGGGTGGGGCGCGGCCGGCCCCGTACCTGCCTGCGCTCCCAGTCTGTACTGGTGTTCGGTCTCCGGGGCCGCGGCCCCCCAGTTCCAGCGAGGACCAGGCTCGCTGCCGTCTGTGCGGGCACACCGCCCTGCAGCCTGGCCGTGCCCCATCCGTGGGGGATGCGGTGACAGGGGCCGGGGGCTTGTCTGCCTCCTGGTTCGGTGTGGGGGGGGGACTGGTACTCGGCTCACGGTCCCCTGCTGCTCGGCTGGGAGGGGACTGTGCCCCGGAAGTGCGGGGAGTTGGCTGGGGTTTTAGGTCAGCGAGAGCACCCTGGTCTCCTGAGCCTGGGTCCTGGGCGACCAGAGTGACCGAGGCCAGTGCTTCCCCAGGTGCAGCCCCGCGGCCGGCAGCCCCGCCTGGGAGCCTGTTAGAGGGGTGCTCTCGGCCCCACCCACGACCCGGCCCAGCAGCTCCGGGGTTCCACGAGCCCTCCCGGTGGTCTCGAGGAACGTCGGTGTGGGGGCTGCGGGTCCGGGCCGTCGGCCTGAGCTCTGGGGTCCCTCGGGGCATCGCAGGCTCCGGCATGAAAGCTGTTGCCCTTGAGATGGTTCTGCTGAACGGGACCGGCCCAGGAGAGGTTTTCGGAGGTGGACGGGCGGGCGGGCAGGCGTGCAGCCTGTTTGGCGACAGGCTGGTGGGAAGGAAGCCCGTGGAGCCAGAGACGGGCGGCGCAGGCTTGGGGGAGGCGGGGTGCTGAGCAAAGGGCCGCTGGGGGCCGCAGGTCTGGGTGCCGGTGTTGGGAGCCAGACCCAGGCCGTAACCCTTCACCTGCGGAACGGAGCCCCCCCACCCCCCCATTTACCCCCAGAGGCTCCGGCAGTGCGTCCGAGGGAGGCTCCTCCGGCCTGTGGCCCTGTGGACGCTCAGTCCCTCTGGGCTTCCACGGTGCCAGCCCTTCTGGTCTGGGTTCGTGTGGACACAGAACCGGGTCTTTGCTGCCTGGTCTCCTGTCTGTTTCCTGCAGGCGGTTTTGGGTGTGATGCCAGTTTGGTTTTTAAGTTCATGGTCAGCAGCATGGGTGTGACGTGCTCCTAGCCCTCTTTTGCAGGGCGAGGCCTGTCCCCACATCCTGCACACAGACAGCCCAGGGGACCTGAGGAGGTGTCTGTCCCTGTCACTCGGCTGCCCCCAGGCCCTGCACCCTCCACTGTGACCTGGCCAAGGAGCGGCACAGGCCCGTGCAAGGGGCCTGTGGCCTCAGCCCAGAAGTCCCCAGGGAGGGCTCAGCCTCTCTCCGGAGAGCTGGCGGCACTGCTGCGGAGGGATTAGCACGGGAGGGTCTCCTTGACTGTTGGTGAGGGGCCGGGCCCTCTCAGGCTCTCGGGAGACACGGTGCCTGGGAGTCGCGTGCAAACAGGCAGCTCCCGTCCCCCATTCCAGATCCCAGTGACAGATGGGCCCGTGTGGGGCATCTGAGAGCGGACGCCATGGCCCGAGTGGAGGGGGTGGGGTGGGGGGGACGGGACTGTGGGCCCTCCTGGCTGAGGGGTCTCTGAGGGGAGAGAATGTCCTGGGCTCCTGGGGGGGGTGTCCAGGAGTTGGAGCTTCTGGGCACGGGCGTGGGCTCCTCCTCCTCTTCCCCACGGACGGACGAAGTCTTGGTCTGTGTGGCTGAACAGCAGCCAGGAGACCGAGTTCTCTGGGCTTCTGTCTGATTCCGCAGGGTTGTCTGCTCCCCTTCCTGACGGTTCCCTGGAGAACCTCCTGGCGCAGAGGGGGCCCAGGGCACGGACGCCTCCCGGAGACCCCGCGGCCCTTCTCTCCTCGCTGCCCCTCCCCCGCCATCACGGGAGCTAGGTTCCCGGCTCTGTTCCCGGCTCCGGGAGGACGTTTCTCTTCTCCTCTCCTCTCCTCGCTGACTGAGACGTCACCGTGTGCGCTGGCCGTGAGCGTTTGTTTGCCGGGAGACCGAGGCGCAGCGGCCAGCCGCCAGAGCGAGGTGGCGCTGCCGCGTCCGTGCCGGGCACACACGCCCCGTGCGTGTGCCGCTCCCACACCCAGCCTCGGCCAGCATCTCCACGGACCCGCCTGCTCCCGTGTCGACTCCCTTCCCACCTGTGTCTGCTTCTGAACGAGACGCCCCACTGCCCCCCACCGCCTGGTGTGGACCCTCCAGGAGGCCGTGCGGCGCAGTGTGCCGGATCGGTGAGCGAGCAAACCCCTCTCGCCGACTCGGTGTGTAGACGCCCCCGGACCGCACGCACCTGCTCCCCGGGGCCCGTCACTGCCATCCCTTTCCTTGGTCCCGCCCGCCCTCTCGTTCCCAAACCCCGTTCTCTTCCCTGTGCCATGCTGCGTCTGGCCCCCCGTCCCGTCCCGTCCCTTCTCTCCACGGTGTGTCCGCAGCCGCCCCGGCCTGGCCAGCCCACCTCGGCAGCCCTGTCTGTGTGTAGCCCGTGGGGCCTGTTCTGGGACTGGGCTTGTGTGGGCGTGTCCCCTCCCCTGCCAGACCGCCAGCTTCTCGGGGGCAGCCGTTTGCCACGCAGGGGTCTGTCCATGGGGGCCGCAGGCCAGGGGCAGCCCCGCACGAAAGGGTGCCGTCGTCGGCGTGACTGAGGGAGGCGGGGGAGGGGGCGAGGCGTGCGTGGGGACGGCGCACGGTCTGTGTTGGTGGTCGGTCTGTGTTGGTGGTCCGTCTGCGGGGGCCCGGGGACAGGTGTCACAGCCAGCGTTGGGGTCTGGGCCTTCTCTCTCCGCCCCCCTCCGGTTCTGCTCTCGCCCTTCCCAGCCGCTCTGCCCCGGAGGCGGGCGCCCTCCGAGAGTCCCCTGCGTGTGGGGCGCGGCGGCACGCTGGGGCTCCGCGGCTGGCCGTCCCGCCGGCTTCCCAGGGTGCTGCGTCTGCCCCTTCTTCCTCTGGACTCCTTCTACCCTGCTGGGGGTGCTCACGCTTCTCTGATGGTGTGAAGGAAAGCGTGGCAGGATGAGAATGTGCCACCTGCCTGTGGGGAGGGAGGCCGCCCGTGTGGTGATAAGGGAAGTGGGGGCGACCGATGGGAGCGTGGAGGCTGCTTGCCCAGGGCAGCTGCACCCGGTCATCTTCCCTGGGCGGGCGATGCCTGACGGGCGAGATCGGCGGGGGCGGAGTGAAGCCGAGAAGTCTGCATGCGCCGGGATGTCAGCAGGTGTGCAGCGCACAGTAGGTGCTTTGTGCGTGTCTGGGGATGGACGGATGACACGGGAAATGCGGGGCCGGGGCTGGGCTACAGTGAAGCGGCAGGGAGAGAGCCGGGGCGAGGGGTGGGCGGAGGACCCCGGAGGAGGGGCCGAGCAGCAGCCCGTTGCCCCGGGGCTGAGACTGCGAGACCGGAGGCGCTGCAGCGCGGTGTTCTGCTGCAACACCGTGTTCTCGTGTGACATGGCGTTCCGCTGTCACCATCTGCAGCCAAGAGCTGTCGGTTTCACGGAGGACCCAGCCCCGGGGCGGGGGGAAGGGGGGGGTGGAGGCCGACTGGCAGTCCCACTGTGGGTGAGCAAGGCCACGCGGTGCGTGCGCCTCTCCCGGCAGGTGCGTGAGCACACGCTGCCGAGGGCAGAGTCCGTGGCCGTGAGGGGTCAATCATTAACTGCTCGTGGTGCTGCCGTGGGTGCTGCCTGGTAAACAGTGGCGGCGTACGTGCTCGGCCTCTGTTCGGTGAGGTTTTCAGGCCGAGCCGAGACGGCATCGGACACACCCGAAAGGTGGTGTTTTGAGTAAATACAAACGCAAACAAAGGGGAAAAGTCCAGCTGGTTTTGTCCACGGGACTCTTCCTGTCCCGCGGAGGACGCAGACTCGGTGGCGGGGGCAGGTGGTGGCGGGCGTGGCGCCCTGTGGGGAGCTGGGGGCGCCCGAGGGAGACGCGGCAGGTCCAGGGCTAATCAGACAGCCCGGCTCCCTGAGCGGTGGCTCCTTATTTTTCCTGCCGTTCCCTAATCAGTTTGCGTTCGTTAAGTCCGGGCTGCACCCACACCTGGCCTTGCCCCCACGGTGACAGCTGTGTCCCCACCAGCTGTCTCCTCGCGGTGCTGGCTCGCCTGCCACACAGTGGCCGTCACTGAGACCAGAGTCAGCCCACTCTCTCTGGACGTCACTTCCGCCAGGCCCACGGCTGTCTCGGGGCCGGCTCCCCAGGACGCCCTTCCTCTCCCCGAGGGGCGTCTGCAGGGCCCCCCGGGGCGCTGTCCTGCCCAGTCACTGGGCGGTTGTGTTCACGGCAGCCCGCTCAGGCTCCCTGCCTGGACTGTCCCCACGCTTCCTGCTGGGAGCTGGGGGTCTGTCTGTCCGGACAGTGGGGTGACAGTGGTGCCCACAGACGGTCCCGTGACGGCAGCCTTCCTCTGCCCATGGAGCGCCTTCACTCTTCATCTCTGCTGCTGTGGGCAGCGGGGCTCCACGTGCAACCAGCTGGGGGCCCTGAGCTGCTGGGTCCAGCCTACGGCCTGTCCCCGAGCCTGGGGCTCTGGATCTCCCCTCCTGACGCCGCACTGTGCTGGCCTCGTCTGCTCACTGCTGTGCTCCGCCCACCTGCAGGTCCCTGGGTTCTTCAGGGGGTGGCAGGGGGCAGTTTGGGGCTGGGGAGCCCACAGGCTGCTGGGGCCTCTGCTGTCTGCACCAGCTCGGCCGTCACACAGAACCCCACATGCTGGGGGACAAGAATTACGTCTGTCTGTCACAGGCCTGGCGGCCGCACGTCCACACCAGGAGCTGCGCCCGGGGACCCCCGAGGGGACAGACCCGGTCTGTCTCCTCCCCTCCTCGGGCCGCCAGAGCTGTCGGAGTGGGGCCAGCTCTCATGGCCTCGCTGAGCCCGAGTCACCTCCTCCACGCCCCTCTCCAGGCAGTCACTCTGAGAGGCAGGCCCTCAACGTGGGAGTGTGGGGGACCTGACTGCAGCCATGGCACTTAGTTACTGGTGGCTCTGAACGCAAGGAGTCGTGTGCCTCCCAGGGCGTGCACCCTGCAGTGAGCAGGGAGCCGGTGGCTGCGTCTTCCCGCTGGGACGCCGCCTTTTCCCTCCCTTGTGCCCGTCCTATGCCTGTTGGAGACCCGGGAGCCACCTCCTCCTCTCCACAGTGCGCCCTTGTCCACAGACAGCTGAGCAATCCTGGTGCCTGGACACTGAGGGAGTCCGGGTGTCTGGGCACGGCCATCCAAGGAGAGAGCTGGGCCCGAGTCCGGGCTCAGACGGGCTGGGCGGGGCCTGTTTAGGGCGAGCTCCGGTCCCTCCTGCACCGGAAGAGCGTGTCCAAGAGACGCAAACCTGCGATGGCTCCCAGGGCGACTGTCTTCAGGCTGCTTCTCGCAGGACCGGGAGGAGCCTGGCCAGTTGTGAGCCCAGGTGGCTGCAGCTGCTGCTCCCCTGGCGGCTGGAGCGGGAGGAGCCCGCCAGCTTTGCTGCTGTGGGAGCTCCTGTCACACCGAAGGGACAGGAAAAGGAGGAGATGGCGCACCGTGTGGCGTCTCCCCAGGCCTGCGGGTCCCGCCGCTGTCCTTCAGACCCGGCGCTCGGGACGCGCAGTGCGAGTTCTTCCGCCCCGTGCTGCAGGCTGGGATGCGGTGGGACGCAGTGGGTGGGAGTGTGCGGTCCGTGGTGCGTGCGACGGCGGGCCCCAGGAACCGCCCCTGCAGCACAGGCCGGTGTCGGTGTCAGCGCGGGGCCCACTGCAGTCACCGGCCGGGCGGGAGCCCTCGGGACCTGGTCGCCCGGCAGCGGCAGCCCTGCACGCTCCACACCGCCTCCTGGTTTCCGTCCCCTCCCTGCCCCGGGAACCACCCTGCCCTCCGCCTCGGCGTGTGAGACCTCCCGGACCCCACACGGGCGGGGCCCGCGGGCGCTGGCCTTCCCGGTCTGGCCCACTGCACCCGGTCGGCAGGGGCCCTGCAGGCCCATCGGGGCCGCTGCGAACGGCAGGGTCTCCTTGTGTGAAGCCGAGTGGTGTCGCACCGTGTGTATTGTACGCGCGTGCACACACGTGCAGCGTGCGCACACACCGCCATCGCGCCGTGCCTGTGGGCGGGGGGCGCTGAGCTCAGGCGGTTTCCCCGTGCTGTGCGTCGGGGGAGGGGCTGCAGCGGGCGTGGGGCCACGTCGTCTCTGGACGCTCGCCGGGAAGAGGCACCGATGGCGGGTCATTGGGCGGCTGCGTGTCCGGTTTTCTGAGGGACACGCGCAGTGTTTTCCGGAACAGCCGAGTGGGTTTGCCTTCCCACCAGCGGCGTACGCGGTCCCGTAGGTCAGGGTTTCCTCGCCAGCCCTTCGCTTCCTCCTCTTCTCGGTGACAGCCATCCCGGCGGGCTCCAGGCGGCGTCTCACCCGGCTTCACTCTCTCTCTCCTGCCGACCAGCGGTGCCGGGCACCTCCTTGTGCAGCCACTGGCCACTCGTGCGCGTTCTTTGGAGAAGCGTCTGTTCCGGCTCTTTGCCCGTTCCTCACGGGGTGGTAGGTGGTTTGTTGCTGAGCTGTAGGAGCTCCTCACGTAACCCCCGGCAGACACACGGGTGCGAGTGTCTTCTCCCAGGCCCAGGCGGCCTGCTCACTTTGGTTGATGGTTTCCTTTGCTGTGCAGGAGCTTTTGAGTCTGATGTGCTGCCACTTCTTTGTTTTTTGCTTTCGTTGCCTGAGCTTTTAACGTCCCATCCAAAACGCCGTCACCGAGGCCGGTGTCAAGGATTCCGCCCCCTAGTGTTTCCTTTGGGAGTCCTGTGGTTTCCGGCCCCGCGGCCAAGCCTGTGATGTTTCCAGCTGGGGGTTGAGGATGGGTGAGACAAGGGCCTAGGTTCACGCTTCTGCACGGTGCCGTCCTGTGTTTCTAGCACCGGTTGTTACACGGATGGTCCTCTCCCATCGTGCGTCCTTGACTCGGTGGCTGAACGCCACGCCACGGCACTCGGGTCCACTTCCGGGCTCTCGACCCGGTTCCATCCGCGTGTGTGTCTGTGGGCTCCGACCCCAGCCCCACCCTGTTCTGATGACCGTGACTGTGTGATGTGGCTTGGAGTCAGGAAGCAGGATGCGTCCAGCTTGTTCCTCTTCCTCCAGGTTGCTGTGACTCCCTGGGGTCTTCCGTGGCTCCAGGTGTGTTTCAGGATTGGCTTTTCTCTCTACGTCCACTCCCGTCTGGCTCCTGAGTGCCCTCGGGGCGCCCCACGGCCCAGTGTGCGGTGCCGACACACTCAGCCGGGTGTGGCAGTCCCGGTTACCGAGGAGCCTGGAGACCACCGCTGGGAAGCCTGTCCCACGACTGCCCTGAGTCCAGGCGGCATTTCTGCCCGTCCCGGGTAGTGCCGGGGGGAGCAGGGCGGGGTGTTGTGTCTGGGCGGAGCAGGTGTGGGGGGGTCAGGAGGACTGGCTGCCTCGTTCCCCCCAGCCTTGGGGAACCCAGGTGCTACTGGGAGTCCAGAGTCACCTGCTTCCTGAGAAAGGGCATGAACTCACGGCCACGGCCCCGTTCCGCACACATTGAAATACCGGGCACCACCCAGCTCGGGCTGGGGTCACCGACTGTGCACCTGGCCCTGGGCCTGTCCTTCGGTCCCCGAGCCTGTGCTTCCCTGAGAATCCGCTCCTTCTTTGTCCGGCCCCGGGCAGTTCCCCGGGAGCTGCCCAGTGAGGAATTTCTGCATTAAGGCCGGAGACTCCCACAGGTCCCGTGTGGGCATTCTTGCTGACAGGTTGCCATGGCTAGAGTGGCCGCCTCCAAGAAGCTGACCCTTCACCTTCACCCGGGTCGTGTGCTTTGGGGAAAGAGGGCTGTGCCCGGCCCCCTTCCCACCCTTGATTCCTGTCCTGCTGTGGATTTTGGTTGGCATTAGATGCCCAGTCTGCAGTCCTACCTGACGAATTGGATTGTTTTTAATTCTCCTCGGGATGAATTACGAGCTTTCATGACTCCGGCCGGGCTGCCTGGAGCCGGGCCCAGCCGGGCAGGTGCGGTGCCAGCTTCCCTGGCATGCGGCCGTGCCAGCGTACTTTGCCGTTGACCCCTCGCGCTGCCTGGAAACACCAGGCCCGGGGCCCGAGAAGGCGTTGCCGCTGGCGGTCCTGAAAGGCGGCTTTGTTCCGAGGAGAGCCTGTCGCAGGGAAGCTGATAAGCCGCCAGCTCACTTCCCCGTAAATCACAGCGAAAGGACCTTGCCCAGGGAGGTCACGTCGCTTGTCTCTTCTCCGCGCTTCCATGGGTCTGTTCGAGGCCTGAAGTGGGGCGCCGTGCCCGGCACTCAAAAGGGCCCAGAAGTCGCAGGCCGGGGGCCTGGCCCTGCAGGGCCCGAGGCTCCGTGGTGGGCGCAGACGTGGGAGCCTGAAACCACCGGGGAAGCTCAGCAGAAGCCCCCGGGCCACTGTCTCCAGCTGCCACCCGGACCAGCGCTCCCTCGGTACGCCCCCAGGGAGACGCTTGCACTTTGGTCCTGCAGCCACGGTTCTCCCGTCGCATCAGCATCCCCACTGCCCTGTGGCCCCTGCCCCGGGGACCCTGTTCTGTGTCGGTCACGACGGCGCGTCTGCATCCCCCTGAGAAGGCTGGAAGCTGCTGAGAGAGACACGAGGGAAGAGACGTCGGCGTGGAGTTCGGGCTCCTGGCGGGGCGAAGGCCCGTGGCCGGTGGGCCCGGGGTGGCCCTCTCCCGTCACCGTCTGTCATCGGGGAGCCGCTGCAGCCTGCCCCTGGCCGTACCACCACCTCCTGCCCCGGTCAAGACCTTCCAGCGTCTACCCAGGGCGCTGAGGACAGGGTCTGTGGGCTCGTTAAAACACCGTCCTGAAATTGTATCCGAGACGCTGTGATCGTTCTTAAGTGGAAAAACACCCCCCTTAGAATCAAGCGGTGGAGCTTTCTGCTTTCAACTGAGAGGTGCCGTTTGGACCCCCACCTCCCTGACCCCCACCGCTCCTTCCCCTCTTCCCCGGGCCGCCCAGGGACCGAGGAGGCCGGCTAAGGCCAGGGCGGTGGCAGGGGACGCTCCAGTGGTGTGACAGCTGCGGAGCAGCTCAGGGCAGGTCCTTCCCCCCCCCCGGTGACGGGGCTTGGGGGGTGGTGCTCGGGCTGGGGGAGCTGGGGGCGGGCCGGCTGAGGCCCCTGGGTGCGTGCTGAGCGGACGTTGGTGGGAGGTCAGAGGGGGCCTGGTGTCCTCGTCACGACGCACAGGCCGCACTGCAGTGAGGGTCTGAGTCGGGCCCGGGTTCGGCTCCCCTGCGATCCGGAGACTTCCGAGCACATTGCTAACTGTGCTCACGGCCGTTTACAGGACACACTTCCCAGGCGCGCCAGCGAGGTCCCCTGTTTTAGGAGACGGGGCGCTGGGCGGGCCAGAAGCCCCAAGCCCGGCAGTTCGGCGGCCCATTTGCAGGAACAGACCTAAGGGAACCTGAGGTGGGAGACAGACCCTGCCCTCAGGTCTGTGGGGCGGGCGGGGGAGCCGAGGGCAACGTGACTGACCTGCAGACTTCCCTGCCCCGGGGCCTGGCGAGGCAGGGGGGGGGAGCACCCTGCAGCGCCCTTAGGAAGTTCACGTCAGTGTGGCCTTAATTTGTGCTCCTCTTCGCACTTCCGGTCGAGGGTGTGAAGACTGCAGAGTCATTAGCTCCTAATTAACAGGGCCTGACACCTCTGGTGCAGACCTCAGAGTGCATCTGGAGAGAGGGGGCGAGCGAAGCAGGCAGGCCTGTCTGGGACCCGGGCGGACAGACGGGTGGGGACCACTCCTGCAGCCTGCCCTTCACCTGTTCCGCCCGCTCGGTGTGGCTGACCCCCGCCCGCCCACCCGCAGCGGTGCGCTGCCTGGATGGAGCGGGAGCTGGGCGCACGGTTGTCCCAGGGCGGAGGGCGTGGCTCTCACTCGTCTGACCCGGCGCCTCCTGGCGGAGGGTCTCCAGGTGGGGTGGTGCGCGGACCTCAGACCATGGACATCTGTGCTCGGGGTGCTGGGGTGGGGGGACACAGGACAAGGAGGAAGGAAGAGGCGTCCAAGGGGTGCAGAGGTGCAGGGCGGTGGCCCGGAGACTCCTGGCACCCCTTCAGTGATGCTTTCTCCTCGCTTCTTGCTGCACGCAGTAGGCCCAGCCAGGGACAGAGCCCCCTGCCCCCTGGGTAAGGAGAACGGGGGAGATCGAGATGACAGACTAGTAGCTAGGAGCAGGAACAAACCCTCAGGGGCGAAGAGAATGTCACAGAACCACGGGGGCAGCCTCCGGGGGAAAGGGGGTCCCCAGAGGTGCGTGTCCAGAGCCAAGAGGGTGGTAGAGAAGTCCCAGGGCACCAGCAAGACTGGGGGGCCACGCGCCCCCAGGAGCCGGAGCTCCGAACTGCGGCCCCTGGACGGGAGAGGGACCCACCCCCAGCGCCTGTCCAGCGCCCTCTGCTGGCAAGACAAGGAGCCTGCAGCCAAGCCCCTAGGATTCGGCAGCGCCACCCGCTGTGCACTGAACCGGCCCTCCATCTGGCAGCCGAGAGAGGGAAAGGCACCAGCCCCTCGCGGTAACTCCACCCTGGTGTTCAGCCCGGTGTGCCCAGAGCAGTGTCTCGCGGGGCAACCGGTGTACGGTTGCTGCGGGATTTCCGTACTTCACCCCCGGTCTCCGGAACCTGGCAGGTGCCTGGCCCCGCGTGGCTGGTGGTCCGCGCCGGCCCCTGCACGCCCCAGGCACAGCTGGCCACACGGCGGGCTGCAGCAGCGTGGATCTGGGGCCGGTGGGGAGGAGCCTTCTGGCGCTGCTGCCGGCTCCTGGCCTTGGCGGGTCTCCCGCTGCACCCCCTCCCCACCGTCCTCTCCCCCTGGTTTGTGTTGCAGAAACGTGCCCCGCGGGGAGACCAGCGCTGCGGGGTCTGGTGAGACGCCGTCGCCGGCTGCTTAATTAAAGCCAGGCCCGTGTGCCCGGCTCGGCGATGGGAGGGAGCGAGGCCACTGCTAACAGGTGGTGGCAGTTAACTCCCGGTCCCCCCCCCACACCGTCTTCCGGTTTACAGGGGCTGGTGTGCAAGGAGGGCTCGCCTGTCTCACCCGCTGCCAACACGAGTGTGTCTGTGTGTACATGCACTCACACGCAGCCAGGTCATTGCACGAGCAATAGAGGTGCCGGGTGAGAGGGCTGGCGGGGGCGTGGCATGCCTGGTGCCGTCCCTCCAAGGCCAGAAACAGGCCGGTCCAGTCGGAGCAGCGCCTCCGTTTCCTGTCCCAGGGCTGGGGTGTGGCCCCGGGGCCGGTCCTCAGCCCGAGGCCGGTCTAGAGGTCAGGCACGCGCGACCTCGGGTCAGGTCTGTATGTCTGCCTGAGGCTACTCTGCGAGTGGCAGCTGTCTGGTGAGAACGGAGCGAGGGTTGGGGACCAGTCCTGTTCACGCCGAAGCACTTGGCTCCAGCGGACCAGGGCGCAGCCGGGGCGCCGACGTGAGCGGTGCAGCTCCGTGCCTTGCGGAGCCGGAGCACACGCCACGGAGGGAAACGCGTGGTCACCCGTGGTCTCCAGTGGGGACGTGCATCCTTCCTGGGAGGGGAGGGGTGCCGAGGGGGCCGAGGGGCCGTGGGGGGGCTGTAGCCTGGCATGCACACACCCACGCACACCCACCCTCGGGTGTGCGGAGGCGTCCTGCATCCTGACCGCCTGTGACCAGACTGTGTGCCGGGGACGGGAAGACCGCCCCACGGCCGCCCCTCGTGGAAGTGCTCGGGCGGAACCTCGGCCGTGGTGGGGGTGGGGCAGGGAGGGCTCCGGGAGGTCGGGGCGCTGTGGCTTCAGGGAAAGCTGTGCGTGTCCTCGTCTGAAGGACTTGTGCCCCGAATGTGTAAAAGTCCTCACAGCTCAGTAATGAGGAAATAACCCAGTTTAAGGGACGGCAGGAGATCTGAGTGGACACGTCACCAGGAAGATGCACAGATGGCAGACAGGCCCTCGGGAAGACGCTCAGTGTCATCAGTCACCGGGACACGCCAATCAGACGCCGAGAGTAATCGCAGGACGGCTGCGCTGGGGACGACTGGCCGCATCAAGGTCGGCGAGGACACGGGCCGGCCGCTCGCTGCTGGTGGGGGCGCCGCGCGGCCTCTTTGGAGGGCAGCCTGGCCGCCTGGTGAAATGTGAAGCGCACACCTGCCGTGTGACCTGACCGCTCCACTCCAGGTGCTCTCACCGGAGAGAGACGAAAGGACGTCCACACAGAGGCCTGGGACGGTGACAGCCCCACACGGGAGCCAGCCCCACGCCCACTAGCCACGGCTCCTCCGGCGCCGCTCTGCGGACCCGACCCTTCAGCCCCTGCAAACCCGTCAGGCTCGGCCGGCAGGCTGGCGGGAGCCTCTGCTCGGGCCCAGTGGCTCTCCGAGTGCCGTGAGGCACTGCGCAGTGGCCAGGACCCGCAGACCCCCGTGGTCCTCTGCAGAGCCTGAGGCCCAGCAGGCGGGCGAGCCGTTCCGGGTGCCGCTGGACTGGCCCCCACTCCACCGACACAGGCGGCAGCCGGCCCCCGCTCTCATGCCCCCGTCTGTGGGCTGTGGGGTCGGAGGTCTGGCACACCCACCACACGAGTCTTCAGGGGACAAGCCTGGCGGGGTGCTGCCGTCTTGACATAACTCCAGTTCTGGCGGTTTTCTCCTTCCCCCACACCCCCACCCCCGCACCCCTCGGCCTTTCATTGGGGGTGACGGACAATGGACGGTGGCAACGGTTCCTCTGGTAGCGGCGTCTGCGTCGTCTCCCTGGAGACTGGCACAGGGGCCTCCGTCTGCAGACCGGCCCCCGCAGCTGGAGGGCTTTGTGCCCTGAATGCAGCAGCGGGGGTGCGGGTCTCCGGGCCCAGGCTCCCCGTTCCCGCCAGCTCCCGCGGCCGGGCGCTTTGGGCAGAGAGCCGGCTCCCACCGGCGTGGGGGCGGGGAGGCGGGGGAGCGGGGTGGTTCTCCGGCCCCGCCCGCAGCCACACCTTGTCCTCCGTCCAGCAGCAGGTAACCAGTGGCCTCAGCCAGTGGGCCTCTTGCTTTCCCAGGAGCCCGGCAGCTCCCTGGGGCCCCACGGTGGGTGGGAGTGCAGCGCACGAGCCAGCTGGGTGTCGCGAGTCTGCAGAGAGCCCTGCACAGGGTGCCGTGGGGCAGCTGTGCCAGCCCCGGCCCTCCCTGCTTCCGTGGGTGCTCCCTGGGGAGGACCGAGGCCCTGGTACGTCCGCGGTGCTTCCCGGTTCACACAGATGGCTCGCCGCTCCCCGTCCCCGTCTCCCAGGAGCTCCGGTGGGACAGTGCAGCCTTGCTCCTGGTTTCTTAGCGCCGGGCCTCTGGGGGCCGGGGTGTCAGGGGACCAGGAGCGGTTCAGGAGGGTGCGCTGGCCGGGAGCAGCCCGAGTCGCTGTGGCGCAAAGGGGCGAGCAGCCCCGCCCCCCGCACGCCCCATGCTGACTTCACACGTGTTTGTACGCGTCACCGGGAAGCGACCCGGGTGTTTCCAGCTGACGGGCCAGACCTCTTGTTAAGACCCCCCGAGCCACTTCCCGGGGCGCAGACCAGCCTGGCTTGGGCCTTTCCTCTGGGCCCTGGAGGGCAGCGTGCGGCTCCGCTGGGCCGAGGGTCCCGAGGGGGCTGCAGCGGAGGGAGCGCAGCGGGGCAGGGAGTGGAGCCGAGCCTGCACCCGGGTGGGCCGGGAGGGGGCAAGCAGGTCGGGAGCGTCTGGGGCCCGGGGTGCCAGGAGGGGGCACAGGCAGCTTGCTCTTTCAGGGAGCAGCACGGGGTGCGAGGGGCGCAGGCTGTGCTGCCCACGCAGTCGGCGGGGCAGGGCGGGGTGCTGCTCGCCGCCTGCGGGGGGGGGGGGGGGCAGCTGAGGCCGTGTGAGTGCCGCCCCAGGGATCGCGCAGCTGGGAGAGCCCGGTCCGGGCTCCGGAGCCAGGCCTTTCTCAAGCCCGGTTCTTCCTGCCGCTGCTTGCTCTGCGGTCCGGTCCGGTCTCTGCGGCCAGGACGCTATGGAGGCGCCCTTCCTGGGAAGGCCCTCCGGACCCCGGCGGAGCCCTGGGTGGGCTGACGTGTGCCCCGAGGGGCTGTGGGAGCCAGAGGGGGGGTTAGCAGCTGCCCACAGTGCCGGAGGGGCTCGAGGTGACCCTGAGGAGCACTTGGAGGGGCCCCGCCTGCATTACAGACCAGTCACCGTTGTCCTTTCTGGGAGACTGGGCACAGGGGCTCTCTCCCCGGAAGCTGGGCCGCGTGCTCTCTGCCCACCTGGGCCGCTGGCCTGGTCCAGCTGAGGCTGGCTCCCGGGCCCCCAGGGCTGCTCCCGTCCCTCAGCCGTTCAATGCCGGCTCTGCAGGACACGGCGGGCGGCCCGGCAGAGGGACTCGGGGTGCCGGTCTGTCTCAGCTTGCTGCTCCAAGCTGCTGCGAGCTGCCCCGCCTCTGCCCCGACTGCTCCTTTGTGACCCTGCGTGACCCTGCACAGCTGTGGCGCACTGCGGTGGGGCAGGAGTCCGTGGCCGTTGGGGGTGGGAGAGGTCAGGTGGACCCTGTGGGGGAGGAGGGCCTCTGTGGCGGCGTGGTCACAGCCTGAGCGCTGCGCACACACGGGGACACAGGCCAGGCCCTTGCCCCTCCTGTGGGAGTGCCGGGCAGGCAAGGGTGGCCGGAGCGGATGAGCTCGGAGAGAACCAGCACAGGTGGGCAGCGCAGCCGGCAGGACCGGGGCCGTGGCTGAGCGTCCGGCAACCGTCCTGCTGTCCTCAGACACGCGGGGGGACGTGCGGCGGCTGTATCCTTGGCTGCGGACAGGACTGCGTCTCCCGGCGGCCGCATCTTCCTCCGCGAGGTCTTTGTCACGCTCGCCCGAGTCTGGGGGCCGGTGGCCGGACAACTCGCTGACGGGGGCCGACTGACCCACCCCTCCCTGGCCCCGGCGTGCAAAGCCCCCGCCTTCCACGGCCTGCTCTGCCACGTTACTCATCGGCTCCTTTGCTCCCCGCTCTCCTCCGACACACGCACTCACTCACGCGCGTGTGGCTTCTGTCTGGGGTGACAGTGTCTCTCGTCTCTGAGGAACAGATCGGCTGGTGACGCGGGGGCCACTTCCCCTGGAGCCTTCGGGTCTCTTGTGCCCTTGGCTGGGCCGGGGGGCGGGGGGGACTTTGCTGCCTCTCCCATCTGTCACCTAGTGCCAGGCGCGGCCGCTGGGGCCGCCCCCCCCCCCGTGGGGGGAGGTGCCGCTCTGTGGTCCTGCGCCCCCCGCCGGCCAGCCCTCCACGCCCCACGGCACCTGTGGGCAAGGCTGGTTCTGCGTGAGGTCGCTTCCAGTGGGTGGCCGGGGGTCCTGGGGGTGGGGGTGAAGGGGGTCCGCCGGAGGGGAGGGGAGGGGACTGGCAAGGCCTCAGCAGCTCACCCCACAGCCCCACGTTCTGGCCTCGAGTCCGCGTGGGAGCCGCGGGGCCTCTGGTCGGAGAGGAAGGTGGTGGGGTGGGGCGTTCCCAGAGCTGGGCAGTGGACATGCGGGGGGACAGCGGGGAGACAGCGGGGACCCCGAGCTTCTGTGTGGGATTTTCCTCATCGGAGTCGGGTGCCCGGGTCCCAGTCCAGCACACTGCGACAGCTGGTGGGGGAGGGCGGCCGCCCACTGCGGGTGTGGGGCCCGGCGTGAGCTCGCCCCTCTCGGCCGGAACTGCGGTGGCCGCCAGCCACGGGCGAGGCCCTCGCTCGACACTCCTCTCCTCGCGCGCTCTCCTGCCGTGGGTGTGGCCCTGCTTTATCTGAGGGCCGCAGAGGTCAGCTCTCCGTCACCTTCCAGATTTACGGCCTTGTTTTGCTGGCTCCAAAGCTGGCCGGGCCCTGGCTCTGGCCACGCTCCGAGCCTTGTTGCCGGCCTCTCCCGCCCTCACTTCCTGCAGGCGCAGCTCGGCCGTCTGCACCCCTGAGCTCCGCAGGGGGGAGGGCTCTGGGGGCCACTGTGCACCCTGCACCCCTGCCCCGTGGGCTGCCCGGCCCCCAGCCCTCCGGGCCCCCTTCCCGGTCTCCGGGGCACGCCCCCGTTCCCCGCCCCCCAACCGCGCGGTGCTGGTGACGCCGAGCCACAGCTGTCACGCACCGGCCTTCTCGCTGGTCTGTGGCCGGGGAGCAGGGGCCACGCCAGGTGCTTTCTGCGTGCTCTGGGGTCACAGTGACGCCCTCGCTGGCCCCTCCCATGGGGCCTGGTGGGACGGGGGTGCTGATGGCCGGGCGTCGATTTCAGCACAGCCTCAGGGGCTGGGGGCCTCCGTCTGTGACCATCCAGTGGGCCTTCCGCTCCCCTCCAGGCAGCCTGCCCACCTTGCCTTGTGCCCAGGTGGGTACCTGTTGTCCACGTGTCTCCCACCCCGGCTCACCCCTGAGCTCTAGGTGAGTGTCTCGGGCCAGGCCCGTGGCCTGCCGTGCGAAGCCCCCGGCCGCAGCACCCGTTTGCCCTGCTGCAGGCCCGGGCGGCATTCCGACCGGCGCTGGCGCTCTGTCTCCGATCCAAGTTTCTCTACGCTGCTCCCCGCATGCGAGTTTTCGGGGGACGGGGAGGCGCCCACAGACAAGTCTGCCACCAGAGTCGGCAGGGCTCCTCGGGGTCACGCGCTGGGGGCCGGTGCGCGTGGGGGCGGAGCGGCCCCAGGTGGCGGGGTGTGGGTGGGTTTCGGGGGCCCTTCCCGCAGCCTGCGAGCTCTGTGACTTACACCCTGGCCCTGGCTCGGGGCCGGGGAGAGGGCTGTGGGCCCTGAGCCTCCCCGTCTGGGACGGGAGCCCGCGGGCACACGCAGCCCCGAGGACACATGCGTGCCCTCGTCCTCCCGGAGCTGGAGCCGGGTCCTCGTGGGTGACTGGGTCGGACGACGTGTCCGGTCCTTGAAAACACGCTCCCACGCCTGGGGAGGCGTTCCCGGGACGTCTCTGGGCTGCAGAGCAGCCGGTAGACGGTGAGCCCTGGAAGGCCGTGCGGCCTCCCGGCGAGCACGGGGCCGTCCCGGCCAGACCGCGGCGGTCTCTCAGGTCCGTGTGGGCAGAGGCGGCCTTGGGGGGCCGGCCGCCCTCTCCACGAAGCTGCGTGTCTGTGAACGCTTTTGAAAACGTCGAGCTCAGCTCTGTGTAACCGCGGGGCCTCGCCGGGGTCTCTGCTCGTTTCCGTGAACGCGGCCGCGCCCCTCCCCGTCCCCGCGGTTGTCTCGGTTCTCCCGTTTTCCTGTGCGGCTTGACTGCTTATGAGATTCCCTCTCTTTCCTGGTTGAACTGCTAAAAGCCGTTAAAACTTACTTGCAATTAGGTTAAGTTCACAGTGAATAAACCCACGAAGCCAAGCGCCTTTAAAAAGCTGTAAACGATTTCAGAAGCACGACACCGTTCCGACGTGTGTCGAGTGGGTGCGGGTCTGTGGTTAGAGAAGAGCCGGTTGGTTTTCTTGGGCCGAGTCGGGCTCGCCCCGGGGCGGCGGCGGCTGCGTTTCGGGGAGAAGGGCCGCCCTCATGTGCCCGGGTCCCATCGGCTCCCACCTGCTTGCACCTGTTCGTCCCCGAGGAGCCGAGGCCCCGTCACACGGCCCGTCCCCTCACGCTGTCCGGGTCTGGTCCCCTGCAGCCACCCCTGTGTCACCGTTGAGCCTGAGCCCCCGGCTCCTGCTGGGCCTGGAGCCGGCTCCCACCACGGCGTCTCAGCCGGCGTAGCAGCTGCACCCGGTGCAGGCCTGGGGCTCTGCTTGCGGCCCAGAACTTGACCTTCCCCCTTTCTGGTGGGTGGTCGGTGTTCCAGGACTTGGCTGGTTTTGTTTCCGAAAGGCAGGTCCTGCGGGGCTTCGTCTGCCCCGGCTGCCAGGGGCTGAGCTGGACCTGCTGGCACAGACCCCGGAGCGGCACGGGCCTTGTGGGGGTCTGGCCTCGGCCGCAGGCGGTGGCGCCAGTGTCCTGTCTGTCCCCAGCCCTGGCACAGCCCAGGCGGCTGGCTCCCCCCCTGAGGCCACAGATGCTCCCTCCCCAGCTCGCCTGCCCTAGGGGCTGGGAGCCTGGGAGCCTGGGAGAAGGGGGTCTGGTCCCCGTGAGCCCCGGCTCTGCCGGTCTGCTCGCTCCCAGGAAGGGCACGGCTCAGAGACTGGCTTCACCTCGGTGGTTCTCCCCAGAGCGTACTCTCTGTGCTGGGAGAGGGTCGGGGATGCCCGGCCCCGGGCGGGCGGGGCAGGTCAGAGGGTCGTGTCTTGGGGGCCCTGGCAGTGGGCTGGGCCTCTCCGGGGCGGGCGCCTGGCAGTGTGCAGAGCAGCCCCACCTGCGGTGACGAGGACGCCCGTGCTGCCTCTGTCCCTCCGGCCGCACAGCTGCACCCGTGGTCCCTGCGCTCCCACAGACCCCGTGTTAGCCCCAGGGATGTGCGTACGGTGCTCCCGTGAGAGCTGCTTCCTGTGCAGAGAGAGACTTCCGTGGCGTGTTGAGTCTGTAAGACGAGGGTCACAGGCAGGGCCGAGGGGGGAAGACTCAGGAAAGAGAAACCAGTCCTAGTGGCGCCGGCAGGGGGCTGGCAGGGCGCCTCTCGCCAGCCTCGGGAGGGTGTCCTGACGTACTGAGGGTCCCAGGGACGGTGAGGCTGGTAGGAGGTGGCCGGGCAAGAGAGAGAGATGCTTCTGGAAACTCGAGCCGGGTCAGGGCCTGGTTTGCGGGCACCTGCCCCCTGGGCCCGGGGCCGGAGGGGTGGCCCATGTCGGCAGAGGTTTCAGCCCGTGTGCTGATTGGCTCCACCGCTGGGGGGCGGGGTGAGGAGTGTGGGAGGAGATGAGGGAGCAGGGGGGACCCAGCCGTTGGGCGGGGAAGGGGGCGGGGCAGACCGGGGACTGCGTGGGGAGCGCTGCCCCAGTCTCTCAAACCACAGCAGCAGGAGTCACAGCCCCGGGACGGTCCTGCACGCCTGACGAGGTTTTCGCGGGAGGCTCTGTTTCCACGTCATCGCTGGGGACACCAGGTCCGTTCTGTGGTCCTGCCTGAGGGCCGAGCGGCGAGACCAACGGCTGTGCAGTCATGGTTCCGACCCGGAGTGCCCGGGCTGCCGCCCACCTGCCGCCTCGCCCCGGTGCCCCTCGTCCGCAGGAGCCGCGTCGGCCCGGCCGGTGCTCTGCTCTGACTGCGCTTCTCGGCCCCTTCTCTCCCGCAGTACGAGTTCAAAGCCAAGAACATCAAGAAGAAGAAGGTGAGCATCATGGTCTCGGTGGACGGGGTGAAAGTGATCCTGAAGAAGAAGAAAAAGGTGAGCAGCCTTGTGCCAGCACCCGCCGGGGGCAGGGAGCGGAGGAGTCTGCCGCGGCGCCTCCGGCCTGTCCGCTGTGCCCGCACCTGGCTCCGGGGCCGCTCAGCACCCGTCATACCGCTGATCACAGTGTCCAGGGACCCCGCCTCTGACAGACGGGGGCGGGGGGGGGGGCGTTCGCAGCCACCGGCCTCTGTGCCTCTTGCTCCCACGGGACAGCCCTCAGGTGTGGGTGTGCCGACGTCACCCCTCCGTGTCTGTGGAACGGACAGTGGGCACACCCCCTGGTGTCCAAGGAAAGGCGCCCCCAGCAGGTCTCGGTGGTGGCCGTCCAGGTCAGACCAGGAGCCCACCGCAGGGCCAGGCACCCGTGGGTGAGGGAACGGCCGTGCTGGTCCTCGGTGACACGCCACCCCGGGCCCTGGGCAAGTGCGGCCTAACGCTCTCCACCCATGGGTGCCCCTGCCCGAGAACGGCAGACTGATCTCCGCCTGGCCGGCGGGCCGTGGGGGAGGTCCCTCAGCTGAGCCGAGACCTGGGTTCTAGGCCTGGCTCTGCCCTTCCTGGCTGTGGGGTTCCCGGGAGCGACTGCCTCCCTGAGCTGCACCTCCACAATGATAACTGCACGTTAGCGATAACCCTGAAGTAATAGTGACCGTGTAGTAACAGCACGGTAGTGACTACATAATGACAGTAACCGTGTAGTTACAGTGTCCACGCAGCGGTAACGGCTCTGCAGTTACAGCTGTAAGAGTGATGCGGTAACAACTGTGGGATAACGACACAGTAACAACGATGTAACAACAGTGACACAGCAGTCACTACCATGTAACGATGACACTGCCCGCAGACCTCCGACGCCTGGGAGGCTCAGGGCTGGGGTGTGGACGCAGCTGCTGGGACCCAGGGCTGCGCTTCGATGTCCTGCGGCCCCACGTGCTCCTGCGCCGTGGCCTGAGCGCCGCCGCCCGGCCTCTGTCAGGTGGCTGTGGAAGCCTGGGGTCGCCCCGTGCTCCGAGGAGTGGGGTCCGAGAGCACCCTGAGCACCCCCCCGGGGACTTTGTGCAGAGGGTCCGGCGGGCCTGCTGCATTCGGCCCCTCTCGGGGGCCTGTGACCCTGGGGGTCCCCACGGAAACATTCCGGAAGGGCTTCGTTGTCCCGGACGGACCCCCACTGGGCAGGACGGGCGACCACTGTTGGCCGAGGGCCCTCGCAGCACAGCTGGCGTGCTCGTGGCGGCCACGGCCCCTCCCGGGCAGCAGCCGTGGCCGTGAGCGGAAGGAGCAGGACCCGCCCTCGCTCCATTTCCCTGTTTGGGGGGGTGCGGCCGAGGGGGCACGCTGCCGAGGGTCACTGCACCCTGAGTGGTGGCCGCGGAGGGTCCCAGCCCACGGGATGGCAGGCCCTGCCTGCCGCCCTGCACCCTCACGGCCACCCCAGGAGGTGGGCCTTCCTTGCCTGCTCCTGCCAAAGAACGGGGCTCCTCCGCTCGGGCGAGACCGCAGGCCGGCTGGCTGGGGGTGGGGCCGAGGCTGAGCCAGGCGTTGCTGGACGGCGGGGGGGGGGCCCTGGTGTCCTGCCCCAGGACAGCGCTGCTTCCTCTGCCCGCGCCTCTGTGAGCCTGCGATGGAGAGCCAGCCTCGGTGCCCAGAGCCCCCGTCCTCAGGCGCTGATATGGGCGAGGAGACCGGGCACCAGGCACGCACACGTGTCCTTGGGAACTCCCTCCGGCGGTGGGGGTGGGGGCGGGGTCCGGCCGTGGCTCCTGGTGTCTGCCCCGCCCCCGCGGCCGAGGACAAGCCTAACCCGTTCACGCACAGCTCCTTCCGTTGCAGAAGAAGGAGTGGACGTGGGACGAGAGCAAGATGCTGGTGATGCAGGACCCCATCTACAGGTGAGCGCCGGCACCCGGCCCAGGGCCCCGTCGGGGCGGCACTCGGGGCCGAGCCCCCTTCCCCTGCCTGCCCCGCCCAAGACATGTCAGCAGCCGTCGGCACTGGAGCCGAGGGGCCTTGTCCTGGACGCCGCCGAGAGGAAGCGTCTCCCCCGGGCGGGCTCCGTGGGCCCCGCAGAGGCCCGAGTCCGAGGCCGGAGCCAGGGGCCGGCTGCCAGAGCGGCTTGCCTCTCTGGCCGGGGCGTTGGCCGCCGCTGCCCTCCCGAGGGAGGGAAACCCAGCGTGATTCTCGCGGTGACGGTGACGCAGCGTCTGCGTGGGCGGCGGGCTTCACGTCAGCGTCCTGGGTGGCGGACCGCCGGCCGAGGAAGGGGGAGCCCGTGTGCCTCGGGGGCCCTGAGCCGTGCGGACGCGGGACGTCCATCGGCTGTGGCCCACAGTGAGCGAGGGTGGGGCTGTGGTGGGGCCGGCCCCGCTCTGAGAGCGCAGCCTGCAGGGAGCCTGGGCCTCCTTTCCGGCCACTCGGACGGACCTCAGCTGCGGGGCCGAGGTGGCTGGGAGGACGGGGGTTGTGTGGGGTGCGGGGCGAGGGGAGGGGAGCCCGGCGGGCCCGGGGGGCGGCTGTGGCAGCCTCCAGGCCTCTCCTGTTCCTGGCGGCACCGGGGACCCCACCGGGCCGTGGGGAACCGCGTCCCTGTGCTGGGCTCAGTGTCTCTGCTGTCACCTCCTTGGTCACCTCTGCCCCACGACGGCCAGGCCCCTTCCCTGATGGCGTCCCCCTGCACCACCCCCCCTCGGCCCTGACTCTGCCGGTCCTGGTGCTGCAGTCACCCGTGCGTGGCCCGTTCCCTCGTCTCCGCGGCCACTGCCTCGTGCACAGCGGTGCTCGGCACACTTCTGGTCGATTGAATCGATCTCTTGAATCTTGGCAAAACTCCCAGGAGGCAGTGCCTTCACTCTGCGGGCCTCTACCTGGAGGTGAACGGGCGGGCGGAGGGGCCGGATGGGGCGGTGGCTGGGGAAGGTCGCACGGGACGTGGACTGCGGAGCATCCAGGACGCTAGCTCCGACAGCAGGACGGCTGTGACGCGGGCAGGGTGGCGGCGGGGGCCCGGGGGAGCGAGGAGTCCCACGACCCCATTCCGCTGTGTTGGGGGAGCCAGGCGCCCCTGCGGGCCCCCCCGTCACTCAAGGTCACGGGCCCTCGGGGTCGGGGCGTGGGTGAGGGCTGCGAGCCCTTGGTGACCCTCCGGCTGCACTGGGCCCACCTGTGCCTGACCCTCCCCCACCTGGAGAAGGACGGTCACTGTCTCGGAAGTGGGGGGGGGGCTGCTGGCCCTGGGGACGCGGCCGCGGCCACCTCGGGGTCCAGGTCTCAGATGCACAGGACAGGCCCTCGGATCTGCAGGCCCAGTGGGGACAGTCAACGATGGGGGAGATCGCCGTGTGGGAGGGGCTTGGTTGTGAGGGGTGCGGCCCGAGTCTGCCCGCCTGGCCAGTGCTGGGCAGGGGGGGTCACCCTTAGGACGCCGACCCCCGCACGGCCCCGTGGGGCGGCTTGTGGCTGCGTTGCAGGTGTCACGCGGGTCGCAGTGGGACGGGGGGAGGAGCGTGTTGCAGCTGGGATGTTGCAGCAGGCCAGCTCCTGAGACGGGGCGGCAGGCGCCTGGCCAGGCTCTCGGGCAGACATGTGCTTGCCCGGCTCACGTCCTGCCGCAGGGTCTTGGCAGGGCGCCGCGGCCGGGACTGAGACGTCCGTGGGCCCTTCTTCCCCGGGGGGCCTGGGGGTCATTCCCCTGCCGGCAGCCGGGGTCTCCGTGGCCCCGGAGCCGGGGAAACTGGCACCTTGCGAGCGGGACGCAGGGTCCTGCGGGGGGTGGGGGGGGCGTGCAGGTCCCGGCCCCCGTCGGAGAGCCTGAGCGCCGCTGGCGGGAGGGACCCTGTCTCGTCTCTGGGCCTCTGCGCTCCGACGGGGGCTGGCGTTGTCCTCCGGGACAGAGCGGCTCCTGGCCGGGGTCGGCGTCCTCGGGCTCCTGGACGCTGGTGCCCGCGGCCGCGCTCGCTCACGGGCGTCTCTGCTGCTGCCCCCTCCCCCCCCCCAGGATCTTCTACGTCTCCCACGACTCGCAGGACCTGAAGATCTTCAGCTACATCGCCCGGGACGGGGCCAGCAACGTCTTCAGGTGCAACGTCTTCAAGTCCAAGAAGAAGGTAAGGTCACGGTCTCGGGCGCCTGCTCTCGTCCCCTCGTCCCCAGACACGGCCCCAGTGCGCCCCCTCCCTCAGTCTCTCCCTGGTGACGGGCATGGCCTGCAGGTGGGGCGCACGGGGACCCTCTGAGTCCTGGGCTGTCGCCCCTGTGTCCCTCTGGTGTTGTCCTCGGGGCTTCGTGCTCAGCACGCACAGACAGGTGGACAGACCGCCTCCGGCCTGCGCTCTGGAGGGGCTGACCGGGGCCGGCGCCCACGCCAGGGCCCTTGTGGAGGGGCTGCTTGGGGGACTTGGCGTGGGCCAGGGGTGGTGCCGGGAGGCCGCTCCTGCGCGGGCCCTGGGTCCTGCCGCGTCGCTCTCCCCGGCTACTCAGCCTCAGCTCCCCCCGGCCTCCGGCTCCAGGCTCTCTGTCCCTGCGCCACCCCCTGCGGACCCGGGCGGCTGCATGTGTGTGCAGACCCCGGGCCGGGAGCGGGACAAGCGGGGCGTAGGCCCCTCGAGTCCAGAGCCGGCTGTGAGGTGGGCACCCCGCTCCGTCCCCCTCCCCTCCCCCCCATCGGCCCTGTGTGCACGGGCTCCTGCGTGTCCAGTGTCCGCGCCTCCCTCCCTGGCCTGCCCACAGACGCCCCTCGTCCAGTCCACCAGCTTGGGAGCCCAGGGCGGGTGCTCGGGACAGCGCCCGTGGGTGCCTGCTGAGTCAGCTGCGGAACGAGGCTCGCAGTCACCTTGTCCGCACGTACACAGGACTCCGGTTCCCCCGGGGTGCAGGGCCAGCCGGCGACACGGCCACTTAGGGGGAGGACAGGACCTGCATCCGTGACGGACTGTGACTTTGCTGGGGCAGGAAGGCCGGGAGGCCCCTGCAGGCTCGTCTGCTCTGAGCGGACGCCCCCCGCCCCCCGGGGGGCGGTGCTGGCCACGGCGGCCCGTCGGGTCGGGCCCCAGGGAGAAGAGCTGCTGCCCGGTCCCGACCCCCCGGTGGGCCGAGTGGCGGCCTGGCAGCCTGGCGCTGTGCGTGGCGGGCGGTTTGAAGAGACACGTCTGTTCGCCTCGAGGGGAAGTGGCACATCCTTCTGTTTCCACGGAGATGCCCGTCACCGGCATCCCCCCGTGTTCCGGCGTCTCCGCGTGCAGCTGGGGGCTCCTCCAGGTCGGCGTGTCCTCCGCCTCTGAGAGCTGCCCAGCGACTGCAGTCGGCCCGACCCAGCCACCAGGAGCCGTGGGTGTTTGGGGTCCTCACAGCACTGGATGCTGCGGGGCATGGTGGTCATCCTCTCTTGGTGGGGGGACGCCAGCTTCTTTGAGGGCCTCCCCCTGCCCGAGGGGTCCCAGCTGCCCCGTGGCCACGCTGTCCAGGGTGGTGGGATGTCGGGGAGAAGGGCCCCCGGCCCCCAGCCTGAGCGCACCACGGTCTCTGAGGGGCTGTGGGAGCAAACTGGCCATCCGGTGACGGCCCGGGGGCCACGGTGGAGCCCAAGCCCAGCGCCTGCACGTGACAGCTGCTCGGGGCCTGCGCGGGCCTCAGGCTCTGCGGACCGGCGCCCTGGCCTCCCTCCCCTCCCCGCCCAGAGCATCAGAGTGCAGGGTGCGGGGTCAGGCTGTTCCAGGGCTGTCCAGGGAGGAGATTCAACTGCAGAACACGGCAGAAAGGCGGTGGCGTGGCGGGCCCCGGGTGAAGGCGTGCCCTGGGCTGTCGAGCCCACCGGTCTTGGCGGTCCCCACGGCCCTTGGTGGGCGGGGCTCCCGGGCACCTGCCGTGCCCTGCAGACAGGGGACAGCGGCTGAGGAGCCCCTGGCGTGTGAGCCCACTGAGCTCGTGGTGGGTGGCACCCGGGGGCTGATGGCCTCGGCCACACTGGGGGAGCGGTGGGGCCGAGCCGGAGTCGGGGCTTCCGCTCTGTCCCTTCCATGGACCGACTCTTCCCCGGCGGTGGCGACCGCGTCTGGAGTGTGGGGGGGAGGGCAGTGTCTCCACTCTGTGAGTGTGTGCCCTCGGGACACCGTGGGGGCCCCGGCCCCGGTCCCCCTGCACGTCTTGCTCCGCCCCTCGCCGAGGTCCCCTCGCCCCTCACCCGCGTCCCCTCTCCTCCAGAGCCAGGCGATGCGCATCGTGCGGACGGTGGGCCAGGCCTTCGAGGTGTGCCACAAGCTGAGCCTGCAGCACACGCAGCAGAGCGCGGACGGCCAGGAGGACGGGCCGGGCGAGCGGAGCAGCCGAGGCTCAGGGGACACAGGTAGGCGCCCCCGCCCCACGCCGGCCGGGTCCTGAGCAGCGTCTGCGTTCCCTGCCCCTCTGGGCACCCCTCGTGCGCCTGCAGGGGCGTGTGCCCTTCGCAGCGGATGGTTGTCGGGCACACCCGAGGGCACAGCTGCCGCCGCGGGTCTGCCCCCAGGAAGACTGGGCCCGAAGGCCTCTGCAGGGAGCAGAGGGGACGTGAGTGGGCGGTCACCCCCAGAGCGGCTTCTCCTGTTCCTGGACCCGTAGTTCCGTGCCCCCTCGGTGTGGGCGTTACCCTGATGTCCTTGATTTTTCTTTTATCTGACCAGTCCCAGAAGTGGAACTGAAGCGATTAGACACAACTACCCCACGCTGGTGACGGTTCTCTCAGGTCCCAGGGACACAGGGGACCTCTGCCGCGTGGCATTGTCGGCGTCCCCTCCCCCGGGGGAGAGGGCACTGGATCTGCCACAGGTGGAAGCGCCGGGGTCCGTGTTGGGAAACTCTCCAGGCCCCACTCGGGTGCTGGGAGTGGCTCTCCCTGGAGGCCGGGCCGCGGTCCCAGCCAACGGAGGCTGTGCCTGCCCTCCCCGTTGCTGTGTGTCACGTTGGCGCCCACAGGGCCGTGTCACCCTCATGCGGATGTGGGCGTGGCCTGTGGGCTGACTGACGTGAGCTGCGTGGGCCAGGGAGACCCGGGCGGCACCACCTGTCTCCCTGAGCCTTTGGGGCGGGGCCTCCCGTCCCCTCGTCCACTTCTGCAGTCACGCAGCCCCTGCCCAGCCACAGGGCCCTGGACCAACTGCGCTCCCCAGCTGGGGGGGGGGGCCGAGACGACCATCACCCCTGCCCAGGCCCCCACACCCTGTCCCTGTGCACGTCCCTCCCAGGCTCCAGGCTCCAGAGACGGGCGCCGCGTCCCCAGGTTGGAAAGTCGGTGGGCTTGCTGCAGGCCCAGTGAAGGTGTTAGGAAGCGGTGGCGTTCCCTGGCGTGGCCCGGTGACACGGGCGTGTCAGGAAGGACGTGGTTCTTGGGGCCCATCCCCCGCCCTCCTCCTCTGTCCCCGCAGGCTGCCAGCTCCCAGGGGCCGAGAGGGCCACCCCCACCACCGCAGAGGAGACCGACATCGACGCCGTGGAGGCGCTGCTGCCGGGGGCTGACGGCCTGGACTTCAGCCGAGGGGTGACGGACCTGGACGCTGTGGGGAAGGAAGGCAGCTCCCAGGCAGACGCCAAGGTGGGCGGGGCCGGCTGGACGCTGGGCACCACCAGGCCCTCTCAGGCCTCCGGGCTCGCGCGGGCAGCCAGGCCCCAGGGGCACCTGACAGTGGCCTGGGAACGAGAGGGGGGCCTGGAGACCAGCTCCCCACCCCCTGAGGACGGAGCAGACGGCCCGGGGACGAACCATGACAAACGGCCCCCGGCTCCCAGAGGGAGAAGCCCGTCCCCTCTGGGGGCTGGTCACGCTCGCCCTTGCTCCCCTGCCAGCGTCCCGGGGGGGCTTGCTCCTTCACGTGTGAAGCAGCAGCAGCAGAAGTCAGGGTCAGGGCCCCCCGCAGCCCACGCCAGGCAGCGTCTTGTGGGATTGGTCCCTGCCTTCCAGGAGGGGCGGGGAGGAGGGGCTGAGGTGCTTTCCAGGACGGCAGGCTCTGTCCGGGCCCTGACCTCCCCTCCCCCCGTGGCTGTCACCACGAGCGGGTGGCGGCGGCAGCAGCCTGGCACCACGGCCTGCTCCCCCTGGGCCGACCTGGGGACGCAGCGCAGCGCGGGCCCTGAGGATGCCGGCGGGGCCCTGGGGCTGCGGGGCAGCGCTGCCTCGGTCCGCTCCCGCCCCCTGCACCGCCGCGGTGGGGGCCGCGTGGCGGAGAACTAGGTCCTTGCACTCTCAGAGCACACGGAGCCCAGCCACGTGGCACCGGCGGTGCAGGGGGCGGCACTGAGCCGGCTCTTTCCCGTGGGCAGGGCCTCCCGCCCTCGGTCACAGCCCTCGGTCTCAGCCTGGTGTCCGCGTGGACCCCGCAGGTGCCACCTCGGGTCCGAGAGGGCGAGGGCCCCGCAGCGCCTGCGCCCTGGTCATGCTGGGCTTCTCTGCCCCCCCCAGGTGCCGCCCCCGGAGCCCGGGCCCGCAGCCTCGCCCAGGATGCTGCTGCCCCCGGCCTCCGCACCGGACCCGGACCCCCAGACGCCGCTGTCCTCGCGCCACCAGCTGCAGCTCCTGCAGCAGCTCCTGCAGCACCAGCAGCAGCAGACCCAAGTGGCCGTGGCCCAGGTCCTGCTCAGCCTCCTCCCCGCCGCCAGGCTCCGCGCTCAGGGGCTCGACGCGCCCCCCGCCAGGGCGCGGGGCAGGTTTAAAGTCGGAGCGCAGGACCGCACACGCTGAGGCCCGCGCTTGTGGGGGCTGGGGCCTGGGGAGGGGGCCGGGCGCTGGGCGGAGGGTCCCGTGCGTCCCGCTGCATTGGGCTTGGCTGGCTTGGCTGGATGCCGCTGGGCGTGACTCGCGCTGACCTGGGGGCAGGGGCGGCCGATCCCCTCTCCTGCCTGGCTCCCTGCTGGTGGCGGCAGCTGGGCCGTGAGGCCCGCCTTCCAGGAGCTCCGTGAACGTGTGCCCAGCGCCCTTGCAGAGCCCCCCCGTGCGTCCCGCCGCTCCCCACACGGGTCCCCACGCCTGCCTTCGTGCTGCAGGCGTCCCAGGGGGGCTTGGACACCTGCCTGGCCCAGGGTTCCTGGCGGGGGCACTTGACCCCCAGGGGCTCGGCCGCAGTATCGGAGCCACGACGGAAAGACCTGGCTGAGGCCGAGCAGTGGGGTCGTGCGACCCCCAGAGGCTGGTTGGGGGGGCCACTGGTTCGCAGAGGAGGGCGGCCAGGCCCCCCCGCCTCTTGTCCCCCTGTCGAGGGACGCAGATCCGTTCACGGGAGCTGGCGCTGTCCTGGCCGGCTCGGTCAGGCGGGGACGTGACTGGAGGCCCCCAGGCGAGCATCCGTGCCCGCGCCACGAGGGGCCTGGGTGGGGTGCGGGCGTGCAGTCTTCACCCAGGCCGGGCAGGGCCTGGGGGTCGGCCGGCAGCTCCCCGGCACGCGCCGCGCCCTCCCTGCCGTCTGCTGGGGGTCTTGGCTGCAGGGAAAGTGGCCGAGGTCTCCTTCGTCCCCATCGCTGGGTGCCCGCGTCCCCTGGGCAGCTGGGTCCTGACCCACCTTGCGCTGCAGGTGTCCCCGCACCCCTTTCCTCCTCCTGGCACCCCCCCCACCCCCCAGGGCCTGGTCAGGGTCCCTGCCTCCAGGCGGAAACCGTCACCTAACCCGAGGGTGGGCCCCGCCTGCGGGTGTTCCCCGCGCATTTGAAGCAGAAGGGGGTCTGGCGTGCGGGGGCTCCGCACGAGGCAGCTCGTCCTCGCTCTGCCGGTCTCTCCCCTCCCCCTCCCCTCCCCTCCCCTCCCCCCCCCCCCATCGCACCCACTGCGCCGGCGCGGCGGGGGGTGTGTGGGGACCTCCCGCTCGGCCGGGGAAGGACGGTTTCTCGCAGACCTGCGCTCCCGGGGGGGTCTCGTGTCACGCCCCCCTTCACCCTCGAGCCTGTCCGGCTCTGCCTCTGTCCCTGGCCTGAGACCCCCCCAGTAGCCTGAGTCGGTCTCCGACCTTAGCTTCTCCCGTCCCCCCCCCCACAAACTGGTTCTGAGCTGGTTCTGAGCAGCTGCCCCACCCGAAACAGAGCTTGGGCAGAAGCGGTGTCCACCTGCCCACGTTTCGGCTCAGCCTGCGTGTGTGCGCTGTGGACACCAAGCCCCTCTGCCCGCCTTCCCCACGCAGCATGAGGCTTGTCTGGCTGCCCAGCTCCCGCTTTTTAACGCACGGGACGGCCGGGGCTGGGACCGAGGGCCTGGGCGTCCGCATGGCCGTGGGCTGGGCCCTGTGGCCAGCTGCAGCGGGGTCGGCTGCCCACCTTCCTGGCTGCCGGGCCCTGGGGCTCCAGGGGGGGCGTCAGTGCTGCTCAGTGTCGCCGTCTGCCAGCACCCCTCCCCCACACCCCCCCCGCCTGAGCTGAGCCAGGGGGCGGTCCCCGGCGCCGTGGCCGCCTGTGCCGCAGTTAGAGAAGTGTGCTCAGAGCGCTCTGCACCCGGCCTAGGCCCTGTGGTCAGTGCCTGTCCCCACGGCTGCCCCCACGCCCCTGGCCTGGCCCCCACCCTGTGCATGCTGACACGCCAGCCCCCACCTGCATCCGGGCGGGGGGCCGACTGCCGTTCCCCTGTGCCCCTCTGTGCTCCCCGGCGTCAGCCCGGCCCTGCCCCCACTCCCAGCGGAGGAGCTGGCGTCCAGGCAAGTAGGCCAGAGTGAGCAGGCCGGGGTCAGGGTGCAGGACGGGCCGAGGGCGGGAGCCAGAGGGGCGGGGGCAGCGCGGAGCCGGGGCTGGACGCGGAGTGGGCTGTGCTCTGCAGGCCATGCTGGAGTCCGTGTCACTGGAGACCTGGTGGCCCCGGGGAGGCGGTGCTGACGCGTGTGAGACGGGGGCTGGACGACCTGACGGGGCCGCGTGCTGCAGGCGGGGGGGCGTCCGTCTGCAGGGAGGGGTGCGGGTGGGGGGGCTCCCAGACTAGAGCCCCAAGTGTGCTACGGGAGACAGCCGCTCCGGTCGGTGCTTCCGGGCCCACTGGGCCTGGCCGGAGCCGCACGGTGGCTGGAGCCTGAGCCAGGTGTGACCGGCAGCGGCAGAGCCTCGTCCCGGCTGGCCCTGTACAGCGGCAACCCGGGCTTCCGTGTCCCCGGGGCGTGGGAGCCGCCGGGACGCCATCGCCGGCACGTGCAGAGCCGCAGCGCCCCCTCCCTGCTGTGGTCCGCCCGCCGGGAAACGCACTCCCCTGCGGGAGCAGCCGCTTTCCTCCTGGCCCGGGCGCCGGCCGCTCTGTCTGCCTGGACGGGGGCCCTGGCCCCCCGTGAGCCGCTGGCCAGGCTTCGGGGCTGGGCGACGAGGAGGTGTGGCCTGGGGAGAAGGGCTGCCTGCGGGTGCGCAGGGCCACACGGCCCAGCTGCGGCCGGCTCTCCGGCAGCCTGTGCTGGGTGCTCTGGCGTGGGAGCCAGGGGCCCACACCCGCGGGTGGCCGCGTGCGGGGCTCCGCCCTGTTCCCGTGCCCTGAGAGCTTAGGTGCACGTCTCTGCACACCGAAGAGACTAGAGACCACCGTCCGCTCGGGAGACCCCTCCCAGCTGTTCTCCTGTTGCGACCATTACTCGCAGGTGGGAGGCTCCGCCCACCTGCCGTTCCTCTGGGGGCTTCCCCCAGCCCCGCCCTGTTCCTCAGAAGCAGCAGGTCTGGGGGCTCCTTCCCGCAGGCTGCCTTGTCCAGGCCACCGAGTTCCTAGGGACCTTTTCTCAGGGACCTTCTGAAACGCCCTTCAGGGACCTCTTAATGCCCTTCCAGGCACAGGGTCGCCTGGGTGAACGTTGTTGCTGCCCGTGTCCTTGCTTCTCCAAGCCAGGGCCCCCCTGCCCTGAGCTCACCCCCACACCCGGGCACCCAGAGCAGACCGAGCGCCCAGCAGGCGGGGGGCCCGGCCCCGGGTCCGTGGAGATGGGAGGGGCGGGCAGCTGGGACGAGGCTGACACCACAGACGCGACGGCAGGCCTGGCCACGGCCGCCTCGCAGCTCAGGAGGGCGGCGGGGCTCCCCGTCCTCTAGCATCCCGGTACAGGGGACGGTGAGTGTTGGGGGGCGTGGCCGCTGGGAGGGGGTGAGCCCAGGCGGGTCCTGGTACCGGCCGCAGGGCGAGCCCGGGCCAGTTTGTCTGGGACGGAGCGCGGAGGCCCCTCCGGTCCTGGCTGCCACCGGGACCACGTCCTCACTCGTGCTCTGTCTTCTCTCGGCCCCTCGGCCCTGCGCCTCCCGCCCGCAGGTGCACCTGCTGAAGGACCAGCTGGCGGCGGAGGCGGCGGCGCGGCTGGAGGCGCAGGCCCGCGTGCACCAGCTGCTGCTGCAGAACAGGGACGCGCTGCAGCACGTGTCACTGCTGGTCCGGCAGGTGCAGGAGCTGGAGCTGAAGCTGTCGGGACAGAACGCCAGTAAGCCGGGCCCCGCCCGCCCGGACAGCCCCGTCCCTGGGCGCGGGGCGGAGGGGGCGGCCTGGACCACCGTCCCAGCCTGAGGAGCCGGGAGGCCCCCCCGCTGGTCGGGGTGCAGGGTGGAGGGGGGCCCCCCCGACCGCGTCGCGCTGACCCTCGCTCCCTCGTGTCCGCGCAGTGGGATCCCAGGACAGCCTGCTGGAGATCACCTTCCGCTCCGGGGCCCTGCCGGTGCTCTGCGACCCCACGACCCCCAAGCCCGAGGACCTGCCCTCACCGCCCCTGGGCGGCGGCCTGGCCGACCTGGCCCCGCCGGCCGGCAGCCCGCTAGGTAGGCACGACTGCTTGGTGAAGCTGGAGTGCTTCCGCTTCCCCGCGGGGCCGCGGGGCCGGCCGCTGCTGGGCGGCCTGGAGCTGCTGCGGTTCCGGGAGTCGGGCATCGCCTCGGAGTGCGAGTCCACCACGGACGAGAGCGAGGAGGAGCCGCCGCGCCTGCTGCACGTGCGGCGGCACCAGGAGCCGGGCGACACCCTGGACGACGAGATCGCGGTGTAGGCGTGGCCGCGGGGCTGCGCGGCGGCTCAGGGGCAGCGGGCGGGCCCTGCCGGGAGTCTGTGGCTGCAGAGGAGGACGAGGGTCTGCGCCCGAGGGGGCCGTGGAAGACCCTGGAGGGCCGGGGGACCCGCTTCCCCTCCCCCCGTGACCTCGGGAGGGGCGGCCGGGCCTTGCGGAGCCCGGGGCCCCAAGGACAGCCCTCCGCAGCCCCTGCTGCGCGGTCCGGTCGGGAAGGGGACTGCGTGCCGCCTCAGGTGCCTTGTGTCTGGACACCCGCCGTGGCCAGCTGCCTGGCAGGACAGGGCCCCGCCAGCCCCTGCGGCGGTGTGGGGGCCGGACGCTCTGGGTCCCAGTGGGAAGGACGGTCCTCCCGTGTCAGGGTGCCACGGGTCTCTGCTCAGGTCCGTGCGCCCAGGGGGTGTGCCCGTGTCCACCGTGAGCGTGCTTCCCAGGGGGCGGGCCTGCGAGGGGGGGGCGGCCTGTTTGCTGCCGCTCGCATCACTCGGTTCCGACTCTTGTCCCGCCCACCTGCGAGCCCCGCCGTCCGTGTGGAGGGGAGGGGGCTGCTCCCCCGTCCTCTCTGTCTCCTGCCCCCAGGATGTCCCCGTGGAGGCTTTCGCTGCACCTGACCTCTGGGAAAGGCCCCGAGCCCCAGCCCCGCTTCCCGGCGGGCCCCTCTGCTGGGCAGCGGGGTCAGTTCTTGCTGCAAGAGACCGGCACGGGCTGCAAGTGGACGTTGTTGTGCCCACGGCCCAGAGTCACCGCCACCTCAGCCGGGGGCCGCGGCCACGTCCCCCGACGCGTCTCTGGGCCGTCCCGGGAGCGCATTGGCGGTGCTCGCACCTGGCCACCTGGCCCTCGCCACTCGGCACCGGGGGGCCGGGCCGTGAGGACGAGCTCCTCTGTGCGGCCCGGCCCGAGGGAGCGTCCGCCAGGTGGTCTCCCTGGACGGAGGTGACGCAGTGGACAGTGGGACCGAGAGCGGAGGTTGCAGCCGCGTGCCCGTGTGTGGTGCCTGGTGTCGGGTGGGGTGGCGTGTGCGTGCATGCTGCGTGTGCCGTGAGCGTGTGTGCGGGGGCGGGGGTGGTGTGTGCGGGTTGTGAGTGGCAGACGGGAGAGAACGGTGTGTGGGTGTGTGGGTTGCCGCTGGAGGCGGTTTCCTCCGGTGCCCCTGGTCAGAGAGGGTGGTTCTGCCGGCTGTCCAGCTGCCCTTGCTGATTCAGCGTTGGCGGTGGGGGCGGACACGTGAGGGGCAGGAGGGGCTGGGACGTGAGGCCTGGGAAGCCGAGGGACTGCCTGCCGTCAGGCTTCGGGCGGGGCCGACACGGCGGCACGGCGGGCTCCTCCAGGGGCCCCCGGAGGCCGCCAGCGTTGGGAGTTTGGAGACTGGAAGGTCCGGGTCTGAGGCCCCACCTGAGGCCAGCCGGTGACAGTGACGTGGGGGACACTGGGAGAGACGGGTGGGAGGACAGTGCTTCCAGGTGAGTGAAGGGGACCGAGGCGGCAGCGGAGGAGAGGTGACAGCTTTGGGGACGCTGATCCCTGAGCCCCTGGCTTAACCCACCCACGCCTGGCCCTCCGAGAGCACAGGGCTTCCAGACGCCTGGCCGGCCCCAGCCTCGCCCCAGGGGCCCCGACCAGCACACGCCGGGGCGGACCCGGGCTCGGGACAGATCCGGGGGCCTCTCGCTCTGCTAACCGAGTCCTGCCCCCCACCTCCCCGCTTGTCCCCCTGCTCTGCCCCGTGTGGAGGACACATGGACACTGCGGCCAGCCCCCCAGGCCCACAGTGCGGACAGACGGACAGCACCTTTCTGCGGGGCTTCTGCAACAGCCCCGGGCTGCCGGCTCCCTCCGCTGGGGTGTCCTGGGCGGGGGCTGCGTCCCTCAGCCTTGCTGGCCAGGCGCTCGCTGCCCGCAGCCCGTGGGGGGCGCTGTGGGACCCGTGCTCTGGGAAAGCTTGTGTCCTGAAAGTGCACTTACCCTCAACGCTGACACTTGTGGCTTTTGCTAATAAACCTCGCTCGTTTCTGAAGCTTTCCTGACGTCTCCTCTTGCTGCTTCTGTTCCACCTGCTCCTCCTCCTCCTTCTCACTGTCGCCCGCTGCCCGAGCCCTGGGGCGCGCTCTCCAGGCCGCGGTGTGAGGGTGCGTCCGTGCGTGTCTCAGAGGCGGGCGGGGTGTCCGTGGAGCAGCCCGGTGCTCATCCGGGGACGGATAGCTGCTCTTCCCCCGGGCGCACTGCCTCACGGGGACGGTTCTGGTTGTCATGACGAGGGGACGTGGGCAGGGTGGGCGGGTGCCGGGACTCTGTCCGCTCTCGAGGGTGAGACGCCGTCAGCTCGGCCTGCCTGGCTCCAGGCCGCGCTCGGGTGGGCGGCGGCGGCCGGTGTGAGCGCTTGAGAAACGTGACCTCGTGGCTGTGTGGTCGGAGCCGTCACTGAGACCGAGAGCACCAGGTGACCGTCCCTCGGGGTTCCTGACGGGACGTCTCCACGGGAGGCCGCTCGGGCCCAGCTCGGGCCGGGCCTGGCAACCTCTGCACCCGGCTCGGGCGGGCTGCCCCCGCCGGCCGGAAGGACCCCGGCGCGGGGCCGAGGGGCTCGGCAGCAGGAGGGGAGTGCGGGACGTGCGGGCGAAGGCGGGAGCGCCGGCGGGTGGGAGAAGCCGAGAGGCTGGCCGGGGTGGTCAGCCGTTCTGACGGCCGGGGGCTGGTTCGGCCGGGGGCTCGGGCCGTAGGGACGTCGAGTCATGACCGGAAGCCGCGCGGGGGCGCTGCCTGGTGACCAGAGGCAGGGTTCTCGCGGGCCCCCCGGGAGGACGACCGCACGCAGCCGCACAGAGGGGCCCCGTGTGCTGTGCTTCAGCCGGCCCTCCCTTCGGCGAGCCCGGCGGCCCGGCCATGTGACCGCCCGCGGCCTCGCGAGCAGGCACACCACCCTCCCCGCGCTGCCCCGCCCCATCCCTCCCCGCGCCATCCCTCCCCGAGCACGCCGGAGCCCTCAGACGGCACCGAGGTTCGTGGTGCCAGTGGAGACCCCACGCTGGCAGGAGAGGGCGCCCCCCCCCCCAGTCCCCTCGGGAGCACCCCCGCAGGGCGGGCGAGGGCTGGTCCCGGGGGGCTGGCGTGTGAGGGTGGCAGGCCTCACGCTCGAGCGGCATCGGGGTGCCCTGCAGGCCTGGGAACCTTCACCCTTTGGGGTCCCCAGAGCTGACAGTGCCAGTCCGGGCTCCTCAGGCTGAGAACTCACTGCCCTCCCAGTGGACCCCCCCCAAACCGTAGGTGCCATCGATAGGGGGGAGAGAGGGAGAGGAAAACGGACGGGCGGGCCTGGATGCGGGCCGGGTTGCCAGGCAACAGGGAGCCGCGCGCAGGGGCGGGCGTGGGGCCGGCCGCCAGCAGGTGGCGCCGGGTGACTCGGACCGGACGGAGCTGTGGTAACGGATTTATTGGTCTCTCTCCGGAGCCTCGCAGGCCCAGCCCCCGCAGGCCGGGCCCCCAGGCTACTTGTGGGCCTGGCAGCCGCCCAGGGGCGAGGACAGCCTGTCGGCCGGCCGGGCCCAGAGGGCCTTGAGCTTGCGGTAGAAGACGCGGCAGCTGAAGCCCTCGCGGGAGCCGCCGCGCACGTGGCCGCGCAGGGAGCGCAGGGTGGGGTACATGCGGCAGCAGGCCGCGCACTGGAAGCCGCTCTGGGGGGCCCGCGGCCCCCGGGAGGCCCGCAGCAGGTCCTGGGGCGTGATGTGGTCCGCGGCGTCCGGCCCGGGCCTGGGGCTCGCGGCGGCCTCCCGGGGGCAGGTGTCGTCCGGGGAGGACGCGGAGGAGCAGGCGCTGTCGGCCGCGTCCTCGGGCGGGCGGCCGTCCCCCCGGCCCTCCTCCCGCGGCAGCTCCGGGAGGCCCGGGGCCTCGGGCCGGCTCTCCTTGTCCAGGCACACGAAGTAGCTGTACGGGGAGAACCAGGGCCGGTAGATGGTGCAGCTCCGCCTGGGCCGCGCCCCGTCCGGGGGCTCCCCGAGCACGCAGTCTGCAGAGGAAAGGGCGCCTGAGGGGCCGGCAGGCCGGCCGGGTGGGGCAGGGCCTCGGGCTCGGAGAGCAGGGAGCCTCTAGGACCCCTCCCCTTCCTGCGCCCACCCCCCAGCCCTCCCGCCACTGACAGCAGCTCGGTCCCTGGTAGGGGCTCCCCGGCACGGTGCCCTGGTGCCCTCGGCGTGCTCCCTCTGGGACAGACACGGACGGGGGCGGCGGGCTGAGGCCCCGCTGCCCCGGGGTCGTGGACGTGGCCCTTGTTCCCCTCCGCTGTCCCTGCCCCAGCCCACCAGGCGGGAGGCGGGAGCCGGTCTCCGGCAGCCTGGCAGTCGGGACAGGAGTCGGCACAGCCTGCAGTCTCGGGGGGTGGGGGGGGCGCAGAGAGGAGACTGCAGGGAGGAGGCAGCCCTGGGCGCCTGTCCTGTGCCCGCCCGTGGGGCTCACCTGGCGAGAGCACCACCCCGTGCCGGAGAGCGCTGCTCGTGTGTGGCGGCGGTGGCGGGGCCCGCACTGGGCTGGGCACCTCCGTGGGGGACGTGGGCTTGGCAACGTCTGGGGGCAGACGAGACGTTATGGGTTCTGGGTGCTGAGCGAGCCGGGGGTCCTCAGCCCCCTTCCCCCTCCTGTTCAGGCTCGCAGGCCTGACGCTGAAAGGCCTGGCGGGCCCCTTCGAGGACCGGACCGGGAGCTGGTTTCCCCGAGCGAAGCCCCTCCCATCCCCAGCAGCTGCTGTCGCACCCGCATGGCCCCTGGCACTCCGGCCCCCGGCCCGGCCCTGCCCGGTTCGTGCCCAGGTGGGCGGCGTCCCCCGGTGGGCCGCGGGCGTCGGGGGTGGGGCCTGGTAGGGCCGCGGAGGGCCGCAGCCCCGGGCTCGCGCGGCCCCAGAGCTCACCGGGCAGGCTGGTGGCCCGCGGGGCCTGGAGGCCGGGCAGGGCGGTCAGAGCTGAGCAGGAGGCCCGGGGCCCCGAGATGCTGAGCAGCGAGAAGCGCTCCATGCCGTCCCTGCCGGGGGCGCGGGACACACACCTGCCCCTCGGGGTGCCGGGTCGTCCAGACGACCGCGTTCCGCGCGCCGGCGACATCACAGGAGGCCCCGCGGTTCCGCTCGGCCGCTCTGCCCCCGGGGCCACACGTGCTCAGCCCCGTCGCCTGGCTCCGGGCTCCTCTGTCCCACCGGCCGCCGCCGGCTCGTCTGTCCCCTTCCTCCCACAGCCGGCGAGGTTTCGTCCCGTGCTTCAGCCTGCGTGTGTTGTTGGGGGTACGTTCTACACCCCCCACACGTGTCTTGGAGGTAGCTCCAGGCTTACAAAGAGGCTGCGAGTGCGAAGTGCGAGCCGAGGACGCCTGTCGGCCCTGCACCCAGGAGCTGCCTCTCAGGGACCGTGTCCCTGCGTTTCCGTCCCGTTCGCTGCCCCCCTGCCCCCTGCCCCCGCCCCCCACGGCCTGGGTGCCGCGTCGGCTTCCCTGACCGTTCAACTGCTGACAGGAGGTCCCTTTCAGGCCCAGACGTCACTGCGTTTCCTGGGCAGAGGGGCCCAAGGCCGTGCCGGGGTCAGCACCCTCCGTCTGCAGCAAACGACCACCTCCCCCAGCGCTGGGCGGGGCCTGAGCAGCCTCCCAGGGGCTGGACCCCGAGCGCCGGCCCGTCACGACCGGGTGCCCTCGGCACCTACCTCGCCTCGCTCTCCGAGGGCCCAGGCGTGTGCCGTGGACGCTGGCCCATGTGGAGGGCGGCGGGGGGCGGCGGGGGGTGTGGGCCTCTGCGGCCCCCAGGTGTTGTCCCGCCCGTGCCTGAGCTCAGGGCCCAGGTGCCGGCAGGGCGGGGAGGGACTCCGGGTGCCTCCGCGTGGCCGAGCCCTGGTCCCCAGTCTGCCCTGAGGCCCGCACGGCGCTGGGCAACCCCCCAGCCCCCAGTGGCCTGCCGCGTTCCTTCCTTTGGGCAGTCGGCACGGACACGCCCTCCTGGCCTGGGGCCGGGGGTCTGCTGGGCAGTCGTCAGGGCACGGCTCCACTCTGGCGGGGGGTTGGCGTTGGTGGGACCTGGCCCTCCGGGGTCAGTGCGTGGGGCGGGTCCCTGTCCCCATGGGGGGCTGTCGGGGGGCTCCGCTGCCACATAAACTGTCTCTCTCGTTTGCTTCCCGCCTGCTGTCCGAGCCGGTCTCGGCTGCTCAGGTAAGATCCCGCCCTCCTTGGGGGGACCGTGCATGTGGGGGTCCCTCTCAGCCCCAAGCCCCTGGTCCTAAGGAAGGTGGGACAGAGTTTCACCGGCAGGGACCGGGCCCATCATTTCTGTCTTGGGGGGTGGGGGAGCAGTGAAGGAGCCCTGGTCAGGGAGGAGGGTGGCTTCTCTCTGCCGGAGCCCAGGAGCCCCTGCGGCCTGTCCCCAGGCGGGCAGCAGGCGGCGGGTGGGGGCTGGCTGGGTGGCGTTCATAGACCTGAGGAGGCTTGGGAACAGCCCCTGCACGGCCGGCCTGCGGTGCAGTCGGCGTTAAACTGTCCGCATCAGCACTCAGCGCTGTTAAACCGGCTTGTCCCGAGCCCGCCGCCGAGGCCTCCGGGGAGCGCCCCAGAAAAGGAGCGCCCACGCGGCCATGTCCCCCCAGGTCACCGCAGACACACGGCGGTGTCCCCGGGCGGCTGCCCCGGGGTGCGGAGCGCGGCCACACGCTGCCTCCAAGCTCCCTGACTGCCCGGCCCGGGCTGGGTGCCTGGGCACCCACGCGGCCGGAGGCCGGAGGTCGCGCACGCTCCTCAGAAACGGTTTCGGACACGGAGACCGCAGGGGCTCCCCCTCGGCACGTCCGCGGGCAGGCGCTGCGGAGCGACCGCGTCTGCTCTGAGCCTGCGCGGGGAGCGCCGGGGCGGCCGGGGGCTGTCGGAGCACAGCGGGGGCCTGTCCACTCCGGCGTCCGCGTCCACACGCCTCCGGCTGCAGGGGACGGCGCCGAGCCTCCCGTCCAGGGGCCTTGCGGCTGGCGTGCGGTGTCAGGAGCACCGAGAAAGGACGGGGGAGTGGGGGGGGGGCAGGCAGCTCGCCCCCCGAGAGAGGACGCAGGCCGCCCGCTCGCCCGCCTGCCTGGGGAAGAGCCGGGGGTTGATGGGCCGGTTCGGGGCGAGTGGGGGCCTCTGCCCATGGGGCGGGCCTGCACCCCACACCCGCCAGTCCCACACGGGCGTCCCACGGACGCCCTCCTCCGGTCCCCGCCCATCCCCCTCGGCGGGGCACTCCCTGCGCAGGGGGCACGACTGTGGGGCCTGTCCTGGGGGGTAGTTTCCACGCCGCCGCCTGCTGCCCCACGTCCTTTAGAATGTGGCTTCCTGGGCTGCGGGCTCCCGGGCCCCGGACCGGGCAGCGCAGGGCCGAGGGCTGCCGCTCGCACGAGGTCAGCAGAGCAGACCCACGCCCTGACCGCATGCGCTCCCGGGAGGCCTGGTGAGGACAGCAGCCTGCGGCCTGCCCAGACCCACGGTGCTGGGACGCCGGTCAGGACGGGCCCCTGGCTGCTCCCGGGGCCCCGGGCGGGCCTGTCTGCGTGGGGGACTGCGTGGGCTCTGGGCGAGTGGGGCTGGCCGGCGTAGAGCTTGGGACCCCGGCCGCCCCCGTGACGGACCCCGAGCCACAGGCTTGGCCTCCACAGCTCTCCACCTGCACGCAGAGTTTGATTCAAGGTGTTTATCAGGCACCTACTGTGCGCCAGACCAACTCGGGCAGGCTGCTGCAGGTGGAGATGAGTGGGCCAGCCCCCGCTCTGCAAATTTTGTAGCCTGGTGGGCCCACGCCAGCCCTTGGAGGGACCCGGTGCAGCCAGCACGGGGCCACCAGGGCCACCAGGCAGCTTAGGTGGTCCCGAGGGCACGCAAGGGCCCAGTGAGCCGGCGCCGGTCCCGCTCCTGCCTCAGGGCGCCCGTCCCCAGCTCCACCACCCCCCTCCCGGGGGGCTGCAGCCCCTGCTCGTCTTCCCTGGACTGCGTGCACACGGGCCTTCCGGTGGTGCAGGGCCCAGTGCCGGCCTCACGTGAGCCCCCCTGCACCATGCCATCCCAGGCCCACTGCGCGCTCGTGCTCACGGGGCTGGTGCCCGCATGGTGCGGGGGGGGGGGGGGGGGTACGGGTGTGCCGGGGAAGGCAGATCGGAGGGCGGGGTTGGCTGGGCCAGGCGGGCCCCAGTCTCCAGTCTGACGCTCCCGCCGGGAATCTCGCTGGCCCTTTGGACGTCTGCAGACCCCTGGGCAGGTGCCAGTCCTGGGCGTGGGGTCGTCGGGGAGGGCCGGGCACGCACACCGCGGCCCACAGCCCCTCCGCTCACCCGCCGCCCCGCCTCTGTTGCAGTGGACCACAGCGTGTTCCAGAACCTGAACGCGTCCCTCACGCCGGAGCTGCAGCCCGGCCGCCCTGGGCCCCGCTCGTCCCGGCCAGCGGCCCCGTTCCCCGGGTCTGCGGGGCCCGGCGGGCCGGGTCTCCGGGCGGGCGGCGGCCAGCACCTGAGGAGCCTGGGCAGAGCCGTGGGCGCCAGGGTGGGCGACCTGCTGCGCCGGCGGGAGCCCCGGGGCCCGGGCAGTGCGGGCGCCACGGAGGTCAACCGGACGGCGGAGGTCAGCTGGACGGCGGAGGCCCGGCTGGCGGGCGCGGCCGACGAGGAGGACGACGGGTGAGTGCCCCCCTCCCCACGGTGCCCCCGCAGCACCCGTGTCCGCCCCGGAGCCGCCCCGATCTCCGAGCGAGCACGTCCCAGCCGGAGCGGCTGCGGCACACGCCGCCCCTGAGCGCCAGAGAGGGGGCAGGCGGGGTCGGGGCGCGGCCCGGCCGGCGGGCACATGGCGGGGACGGGCTGCCATGGCCGCTGTCACCATCGCCCTTGCAGGTCCGCCGGGCCGGACGCCTTCCCGCGGCTGGAGCCCCCGCCCCCCGCCGGCCGGAAGCGGACCCCCCGGGCCCTGAAGACCACGCAGGACATGCTGATCTCCTCCCAGCCCGTCCTGAGCAGCCTGGAGTGCGGGGCGGAGCCGCCCCTGTCCCCGGGGCAGCCCCAGGACCCTCCTCCCAGCGCCCAGCCTGCCCCAGCGGACGCCGCCCAGCCGGAGGCCCCCGGGGAAGCCGCTGTGCCCAACGGCGAGGCGCCCCTGTCGGTGCCCGACCTGATCCACCAGGACGGCCAGGACGAGGCCAAGCTGAGGGCCGGCGAGTGCAGCGGAGCCCCGCCCCCGGGCCCCAGCGAGAGCAACGGCCTCCCACCCGGCCCGAGTGCCCTGGGCCTGGCCGAGCGACAGGACAGCAACACCCGTGCCGGGGCGCGGACCCGCAGCCTGGACTCAGAGGGGCCGCACCCCGACCTGCTCTCCTTCGAGTAGAGCCCCGATCTGCCCTCTGACCCCCCACCCCCAACCCCCTCCGGCCTCAGGGATGCGCTGGGCCAGGGGTCAGGCAGGGCCAGGAATGACGGGGTTGGCTTGAGGAGGGGCCGGGCCCGGAGAGCCGGCCCGGACCTCAGCCTGCCCCCTGAGCCCCGAGGCTGCTCGCGGGCCAGGCCCTCGCCGCGTCCCCCGGAGCGGCCCCGGGGGGTGCCATCAGCTCCAGCTCCAGCTCCCCGGTGTGCGCCACCTGCAGCAGCACCCACGCTGACCAGGTCTGGGGGGCCCGGGAGCTTGGCATTCGGGGCCTGGTCCCCAGAGAGCCCAGGGCAGACCAGACGCGGGGCCAGGCCACTGTCCAGGGCTCCCTGCCGCCCGAGGCGGTGAGTCCCGGGTCCGAGCAGGCGCGTGTGGCCCGGACGGACAGAGGTGGGGGCGCACGCGGTCTCAGGGAGGCGCCGCCTGGGCTTGGCGGCCGGGGTCGGCCCTGGCGCTGAAGTGGCCTTGTGGCCCCGGCTCTCCCCGGGGGCCCCCGCCTGCCTTTCTGGTCCCGGAGCCACAGGTCCCCACTCCTGCCTCTGTGAGCAGCTGAGGGGCTGGCGTGCCCCCCCCCCCCGTGACTGCCCTGCTCCTGTCCTGTGCCCCCAGGGGTCCCATCCTGCCACCCTCCTGTGGCCAGAAGACCCCGTCGGGGGCGGCCCCTTTGCAGCACGAAGAGGACGTCCCTGCCCTTGAGCAGGTGGCCTGTCCGGGGCTTGTCCCCTGCGGCCCCTCTCGGCCCGGCCTCTCGTCCGAGCGCCCGTGACCCTGCTGAGGGCGGGGCTCGGGGCTGCCCTGCCCCAGGCCCTGTCCATGGCCCACGTCCACCCCCATCTGACCGCCCTGCGGGCGGCGCGGCCACAGCCCTGAGGGCGGCTGGCGGGGGGGCCAGTGGGGGCTCTGTGTCCCCGAGGGCGAGTCGGGGCGCTGCCTCTTCTCCCCGCCCCCGCTCCCAGACCTGAGGGTGGGGGTCAGGGTCCGAGTCCCGTAGGGGGTGAAGTCGGTCAGGCCTGTCACCGTTGTCGGCTGCGGAAGGACAGGCGTCGCGCCCTCGGGGCAGGAAGAGGACAGCAGCGCTGTCCGGGGAGTTTTCTAGAGATTTTGTATTTATGTTTTCAGTAGTTTCCGGATAGGAGACGGCACAATAAACGACCTCTCTGGTCTCGCTGGCCTGGTCTTTCTCCTGGCGGGTGGGGCGGCCAGCTGTCCGGACCCGGCGTGTCTCTGAGAGTGTGGGTCCCGAGAGGACACGGCCAGGGAGACCGCCGGCCTCGGGCCCGGAGACGGCCCTGCCCTGTGGCCGGACGCGGGGAGGTGTCCTCTGCCCACCGGCCGCCTCGTGGGAGGCGCTCGGACAGGCCGGTGCGTGCAGGTGAGACCCCGGGGGCAGGGAGGGAGCAGATGCCTGGGGTGTGCTGTGGTCCAGCCACTCTTCAGGGTGGATTTACCAGGCGACATTTGGCCGATGGTTTGCTCAGGGACCTCAGGACGAGTCGGTGACGTGGCGTCTGTCTGCTGCGGCCCCCACCCCCGAGACCCCGAGGCCCCCCTGTGGCCCTGTACTCGCCCCCCCGCCCCCTGGGGAGACCCCACCGGGGCCTGAGAGTCGGCCCAGGGCTGCTCTCGGTTCTGGGTCCCGCGAGCGAGTGAGGCCGTTCCGGTTCCGTCCTTCCCGCTGTCCGAGGTGTTCCACCGAGCACGGTGTGCTCCGCCCCTCCCCAGAGCGGCGTTTATCGGAGAAGACCCGGGAGACACTGTGCTGGGACAGGGACGCCTCGGTCCCCCTCAGAGAGGCACCTCGGGGGGGCCCCACCAGCGCCCCCGATTGCCGTCCGCCTGCCCCGTCCCCTCTGCCTCTCCTTCCCCCACCCCGCCCGCCCGTCCGCTCCTGGAACGTCCTGTGTGTTGTTCCAGCCAGGGCACTGCCCCCTGGTGCGGGGAGCCGCCACCTCCTGGGGCCCTCCCGTGGGTCTCGGAGCTCCTCCCGGGGGGGGAGTGGCCACGTCACCTCCCTGCGTCACTCCTCGGTCCCCAGCCGCCCACTGGGCGCGTCACGGGAGGTGGGCAGTGGTGCACTGCGAGTGGAGCTCCGAGTCTGTCCTTCTGCTCGGGCGATTTCACGTTTGTGTGCGGGCGCAAGCCTGCTGGACGGACGGTGTGGGCCGGGCCGGGCCGCGCCCTTCCTGGGTCTCCCACAGCCCACACGCGGCCCCTGCACCGGAGGGTCGAGCAGGGAGGAGGCAGGGAGGGCCCCTGGAAGTAGGACGTGGTCAGTGGGCCCTGTGCCCTCCCGTCCGTCCAGCCTGAGCCCTGCGGCTCTGAGCCCTGCGCAGGGCACCTCACTGTGCAGCCGGCAGAGGCGGCCACCAGCCTGCAGCCTCGCACGGAGAGGCCACACGTCTCTGCCGGGCACCCGCCCCGCCAGCTGCCGCGTCTCCAGCTGCTCCGAGTCCCAGTGCCTAGCAGCTGACCTTCCCCATGGGGGGCTTTGCTGGGAGCGGGTGCTTCGTCGCTGTCTCCCTGGAGCTCCTCTGCGTCCAGTGCTGGTCGGTGCACGTGTCTGCTTTCCGCGGGAACCCGTGCGTGGGAGGCCGGCTCCCGCTCGGCCCTCTTGTCAGAGGCAGCCCTCCCGCGTCCAGAGAGACACGTGCAGGGTCTCCTGAGACCATGCTCACGGGGTAGCTATGTTGGCAGCGCCATTTTGTAGATGGGCAAACTGAGGCTGGGAGGACTAAGCACGTCGCCTTACAGCGGATCAGAGGCAGAACCTGGAGGCCTGTGTTTTCGACTTGGGGGCCGGTGCCCCCCTGTCACACGAGCCAGGGGATTCCGGGGCCGAGTGTGACGTCACCGACACCGAACAGTCACGTGGCCTGGGGACTTCGGGCCCTGAGGCAGCGGGACCAGGAGGAGGGCCTCTCCCGGGGCTCACCTGTGCTCGCCGGGCCCACCATGCCCACCGACAGCCCTTTGCTCTCGGAGCTCCGCCCCCACATTCGGGCCGGGGCCGAGGGAGTCCAGCACCTTGTCCCAAGTCACCCACCTGTGCAGGGCCCAGCGGCCCCCGGGCCCTGGAAGACACCCGCTCTCAAGGGCTTCAGGGTGAGCCTGCCCTGCACGTGGCAGGGACTGGCCTGAGGGCAGTGCAGGACGATGTCTGTGCCCCTCTCGCTGGCTGGGCGCCCGCCCGCAGGCCCCTGCCCCCTGCAGGGAGCGGGCACCCCCGCTCCGTGGGCCCCGGGGTGCCTCGCCAGGCTGAACACAGTCCGCGCTCGCTCGCTCGCTCGCTCAGTGGCTGGCTGACCCCGTGGGGCTGGCTGGACGCGGTTTCCCTGCGGCAGGAGCTCGGACTTGGGCTCCGTGTTCCGTTTCTCGTGTGTCCCACGCCCGGGGACACACTGCATTTTGTGGCAATTCGGGACGGGAGGCGCTGGGGCTGGGCAGTGCTCACAGGTCCTGGGCAAATGGAGTTCTCGGCGAGCATCGGGGGTCGGGGGTCGGGGACGCGGTCTGGCCCCGAGAGTTCTGGGCGGGAAAGAGAGGAGGGGGACCCTGGTCCCGGTCCCGGTCCCGGTCCCCGACGCTGGGCTGCTGTGCTGATTCCAGACCTCACTCCCGAGAGTCAGTGATGAACGTCCCCCCCCGCCCCCCCCCCCGTGAACTTGCTTCTCTCTTTTGTTCCAGAAATAACCCCACTTCAAAAAACACACAAGAGCACAGGGGAGCCTTTTTAGTCACGGAACAGAAGACGTCACTGCGCATACTTGGGTGCGTGACCTTTTCTGTCAGCACGCCTTCCCTTGTGTCATCAAAGGTGACGTCCCCCACCCGTCGCTGTGGCCGTGTCACTACACACGCACCGGAGGAGGGGGGTGTGCGCGTTTGGGGATAGGAAGGAGGGACCTGTCCCCGTGGCGGCGACGGCAACATTTACCGTTTTCTCGTTGGCCAAGGAGTAGCCCCCAGTAGCTCAGGATCGGTCCCCCAGGAAGGGGGGGGGCCGGAGGGAGATGCGTGAGCTTCGTTGTGGCAGCGGAGGTGCGTCAGCGTTTCAGAGATGAGACACAGGAAGCCTGCGGTGAGGTGCCGGCAGCTCTGGCGTCTGGTGCGGCCCCTTCCTGGGGTGCCCACGGCCACACCCCACCCACCCCGTGTCCTCACAGCCCTTGGGGGGCTCCAGCGTCACTTCAAGGGCTTAATCCCCTCAGTGTCGCCCCCCCCCCCCCCCCAGGCTTCATGGGAGCTGTCACCTCCCAAAGGCCCCTCCTCAAACACCATCGCCCTGGGGGGCAGAGCTTCAGCCCGGGGGTGGGGGTGGGTGCACACAGCCAGCTGGCCTCAGTGGCAGGTGCATTTCAACAGGACAGATTATAACAACCGTAAGCATACCCAGCTCACCACGGAGAGGGTCTCAGGTTGGAAGAAAATTATGTTCGGCGATGTTTTGTCTACAGAAGACAGTCAACATGAAAGATTTTTTAATAAATGAAAATAAAGTTTTGGAGAATGTCATTATCCTGGGAAAGTATGAATTAGAAGGAAACCAGGATATGATGCAAAATACAACTAAAGGCAAAAAACTTTAAGAGACAAAGAGAAACACTTTGTAAACTAAATGAAACAGATCGAGATGATAAAATAGTTACAAGAAGACATCCACTTGCTCTGGCCGGTGTGGTGCAGTGGGTGGGGCATCAAAGTGCAAGGTCACCGGTTCGAGTCTCGGTCAGGGCACAGGCCTGGTTGTGGCCTCAGCCCCAGTTGGGTGTCCGCGTGAGAGACTGACGTTCCCCTTCCTTTTTCTCTCCCACACTTCCCCTCTAACAGTGAATAAATGACAAAACCTTCAAAATCCACTTAAAAGTAATAATAGAAAAATATTATGAACTATATGTTAATAATTGAGAAAACAGTCAGTCCAAACATGGATACATTCCTGGAAAAACAAAGAATGGCAAAACTGGCAACATAATTGAGTAAACTGGGGAGAACTGGAGATACTGAGAGTCCTGAGACGCCCCGCACCCCCTTGCCCACGGGCCTCAGACGCAGTTTCGCAAGAACGGAAATGAACATTGAAGGTGCAGGGGGGCCCTCCTCACCTTCCAAAGGTGCCGCAGCAAACCAGCCGGGGACAAAGACGGCGGGACTCGCTGTGTGCGGCTGGAATGTGGTGATGCGGTCAAGTCCAGCTCCACGCAGATTGTGAATTTTATTAAGTTTTTAGGAAATTTTATTTACTTTTAGAGAGTGGGAAGGGAAGGAGAAACAGGGAGAGAAACATCAATGTGTGGTTGCCTCTCGAGCGCCCCCTGCTGGGGACCCAGCCTGCAACCCAGACGAGTGCCCTGACTGGGAGTCGAACTGGCGACCCTTTGGTTGGCAGGCTGGCACTCCATCTGCTGGGCCACCCCAGCCGGGGCTGGGTTGTGAATTTTAATGAGGAAATCTCAAATGCAGCGTCGGTTCCCCGACCCCGCCGGCGGGGAGTGAAAGCCAGGAGCACGACGTGGCTGGGCGTCTGGTCCCTGACGCAGCGCAGCCCCGCGACGTCCATGACCCCGTCCGTGTGAGTGGCCCCTGCAGCTCCGCGTGGACGGACCGCCGGCACCCAGGGGCCCGGAGCGGCTGTGGGAGTCCCTCCCCGGCCCACACGCCCAGACTGAGCCGCATGGGCCGGCTCTTCCGACCAGTTTTGGGGACTTGGTGGACGCCAGCCGTTTCCTCGGGGCCTGCCTGCCGGTGGGAGAGGCGGACCCTCCGGGACCAGGGGCAGGCGGGGCCGGGCCTGGGCGCTCGGGAAACAGGCCACGGCCCGGGAGGTGCATCGACAACCTTGAGCCACGAGTGCTGTCTCGCTGGGCTTGGAAAGGTGTGACGCCCGAACAGACCCCTGCCCTGCAGAAGATGGACCCACTGTGCGCGTGGACCTACTCAGTGTCTCTTCCGGAAACCTCCTCGGCTGTCTGGTCTGTGCCCAGGGCAGCGGGGGCTCCGGGGCGGGGACGCCCCCCTTGTGCCCCACGGAGGGAGTCAGACCTGGACGCCCCGGGGTGCTCCTTGCTCCTGGCCCCTTCCCGACCCCACTGCAGGGTCTGCTCCGTCCCCCTCCTCTGGGTGGGGCTGCACCCCGAGATTCATGCCTTCTCCGCGTGGTGGCGGCTGCGGTCACCGGGACCCGTGAGCCCCCGGCGGCTCCCCTCGGGGTTCTGGTCTCCCATCTGCTCACGCCGTGCGGAAACCTGGGGTTTCTTCCTGGAACAACTCAGAACCCGCAGGGCCCGGGGCCAGCCTGGCCAGCCCTTCAGGACGCCCTTCCAGAGTCACTGCACAAGCGGGACTTTCCACCCACGAGGAGGACACGGGCTCCGGCCACCCTTCGGGGGGCCCTTCAAACCTGGTCGGGGGCAGGAGCCACGCAGGTCCCGACAACACCCCCACGTGTGTCACCGGACAGAGCCTGTCCGTGCGGCCAGGTGGCAAGCGCGTCGATGAAATGAGGCCAACCCGGGGGGGCAGGTGTGTCCAGGACCAGGCTGGGCAGCAAGGTCAAGACTGGAAAGAAGGAGGAAGGCGGGTCCCCGGGGCCGGAGGGCTGCGTGGCCAGGACAGTGCGGCCACCGCAGGGGACGTGTCAGCCGGGAGGCTGGGTCCCCGATGGGTGCTGGCATGTCCGTCCGACACTCCAGAGCCCCGAGTGCGCCCGGCATGGCCAGGCTCCAGGGAGGGGGCTGGGCCGATGGGTCCCCCCTCCCGGGAGGGGCAAGAGCCGCATCCAAAGTCCTGGGCCCAGGGACTGTCTGAGGGAAGCGGCCCCTGCCCGCCCCACCGCCCACAGTGGGGGGAGGAGGACCGCCCAGCGCCAGGTGCTGGGAAGAGGAGCCGGAGGGGCGGGGCTCCCGGCCGCCCGCTGGGTGCCGGGCCGGTGGTGCCGGTGGTGCGGTGCCCCCTGGAGGCTGGCGGACAGGACGCCGGCAGTCGCGAGGCCGGGACAGCACGCCTTGTCCCCCAGGTGCGGTCGGTCTCCAGACTCGTGCGTCTTCCCGGGGGCTGCCGTCCCGTGCTTCAGGGCAAGACTTCTATGTACTCGCTGCTGCAGTTCTCTGGGGACAAGCAGGGCCCGGGTGAAGCCAGCACCGCCCGGGGGCGCTCCCAACCTCCTGCTTGCTTGTGGGGAGGCGGACCTGCCCCCGTCCCCACTGCCCCCCCCCCCCGTCAGCCTGAGGCCACGTCAGAGCACCGTGTGGGCGAGGGCACGGGCACCGCTCAGAGCCCCCCCGCCACCCGGGGCCCTGCTTTAGGAGTCGGGCCCCGGAAGATGCCCGGAGTGGGGGCGCCCTGTGTCCTGAGGGGTCCAGGGAGGGGCGTTTCCCGCTGAGGAGGAGGGGCTGACCACACAGCGACTGTGGCGGGCGGCAAGTCTCGCCTGGGTCTCGTGGGGTGGGGTGGGGCATCTGCAAGGGGCTGCCCTGCGGGCTGGTGGCCGTTGTCTCACTGGTGAGCACTGTCGGGGGCCCCCCCCTGCGCCCCCCCCCCTTGTGGCTCCGCCCACAGGCCGCCCCGCCCCCTGATGCTCTGTCTGTCCCGCAAGTTCTGGGGGAAGGTGGTCCTGCAGCCGGGGCCACGCCTGCAGCCCAGCCCAAGGGAAGGGGCTGTGTGGTTGGGTGCAGGCCCCTGCGTGTGGGTGGGAGGGAGACGCCAGGGCGGGGGCCAGGCCCACCACTGCTGGGTCTCGCTGGGTGGGCCAGGGTGGGGCGGTCCCCAAGGGGCTTTGCCAGACACAGAGCAGAACGTGTGTGGGGTGACGCCCCACTCTGTCCTCTGTCCCCGGCCCCGCCCACCGGCGGCTGCAGCCTCTCCGCGGGGCTGCGACCACAGTCCCAGGGAGAGGAGGTGGGCCCCTCCCCTCAGGAGGACTGAGTCGCAGTCAGACTGAAGGTCGAGGACGGTCTGTCTGTGGGCGTCCGGGCCGGGCCGCCGCGGGCTGTGCTGGGAGAGGCCTCGGCCCGGACCCCTCTGCACCCGTGGTGGCGGCTGAGGTGACTTGCCCCCCAGCGCTGCACACACGGTGCGCACAGCCTACGGGGGGGGGGGGGCTCCCAGGACCTCGGGGAGGGGCCGGAGCAGGGCGGTCGCTGGACCGTCTGCCTGTTCGTCACCCTGCCCCAAAGCCGAGGGCAGGCGGGGGTGACGGTGTCCGCCCTGATGTCCCGGCTCCCCATCGGCCACCCCTGGGCTGGAGGCACCGCCCCCCCCCAGCTGGGATGAGGGGCCCTCAGAGCCGAGGGGCAGGAAGAGCCCCCCCGCCCCGTGACGCCCCCCCGCCCCCGTGTGCCGGCTCCGAGGGGACGGCCGTACCGTAGTCGTCGTCATCCTCCGTGTCCACCTTCGAGCTCTGCCACCGCAGGCCGGGCCCGGCCCGCTCCACGGGGTTCAGGAGTGGGAACACCAGTCCCTGGTTGGGCTTCCGGAACTTGGAGACCAGCTCCTGGAGGCTGGGGAAGGCCTGGTTCGGGACGCTGTCCGCGGTCTGCGGGGACAACACGAGGAGGGGGCCGCTGGGCGTCACGCGACCGTGTGCGGCAGGTGGACGCCCGTCTCGGGTGGCCCCCCAGGCCTGGGGCCCCCCGGGGACCGTGGGTCTGCAGGACGCCTGTGACTCGGCCACCGGGGGCCCCGGCTCAGGCCGCGTCCCACGTGAGCCCTGCGGCGGCTCAGGGACAGCTGGTGCCCGTGGGCACCTCGCTGATGGCCTCGCTCCGGGCGGGGGGGGGGAGGGCGGGGACCGGCAGCGTGGCTCTCGGACGGGACACCCAGATGTGCCAGCTGCACGCCGGCGGCCTCGGGGCTGCCGGGAGCGCCAGCGGGACGAAACGTCCGGGTTTGGGCCGAGAGCAGCGTGCCCGCCTGCCGCGGGGCGATGGCGCAGCCGTCAAGCAAGGACGGTTTCCTAACCTAAACCCGACAGGGAAGTTTACAGGAAGCAAATACACACACACACACACACACACACACACACACATAAAGGGAAGTGTGCTGAGCTCCCGGGGAACCAGGGGGAGGAGAGAGCCCTGCAGGCAGCTCCCCGGCTCCTCCCGGCCGACTGCGGGGCCCCACACCTGCCCCCGCCCTCCCCGCCCCCTTCCCCGCCACCGCAGGGCCCCCTCCTCCGTGGTGGCGCCGGGCCCAGCGGTGCATTGGGCCGCGGAGGAACCAGGACCGAGGGACTCTCCGTTTTGAGTAGCCGCCCTGGTTGGTCCAAGTGGGGCCAGACGAGCGTGCTTCCTGGCTCCCGTCCCTTCGTGGCACCCGCCCCCTGCGTGTCCCCGGGGCGACGCCCCCAGGTGCCGGGCCCCGGCCTGCAGCTGCCGCCCTCACCTGTATCTTGTAGTGCCCGTACTTGTCCTGGAAGATGCGGTACGTGTAGACCAAGTTGTTGAAGCTGCGGGGAGAGGGCGGTGAGTCGGGGGGCTCTTGCGTGCCGGCAGCCACGGCGCGTCGCCGGAGCAGAGCCTCTGTCCGCCTGGCGTCCCAGCACCCGGGCTCGTTCTCCCCCTCTCGGCCGTGGGGCCGGGGAGAGTGCGCACGTTGGGGGGGGACCCTCGTGGGAGGGGACATCTGGGTCGCGGCCAAGGGCACGAGGACAGAGGACTCACGGCCGGGCCTCTGGTGCCCTCGCAGCCCCAAGGACACCGGACGGCCCTGCTTGGTGCTGCCTCAGGAAGTGGCCCCACGAGGGACCATGGCAGCGAGCCCACGGCAGCGAGCGTCGGAACCGGGTGTGCGGCTCTCGCTTCCTGTGGGGACAGCGGGGACAGCGGCCGAGTCACTCGGCCGGAACCGAGACGACAGACCTGACCGGGGAGCTTGCCCGAGGAGATCCAGCTGCCACGACCGAGTCCCTCCCACTCCCAGATGACCTCCCACCAGTGACCAGACCCGGGGTCGATGCGACCGCAGCTATCCAGGGGGAGAGGGCGCACGCTCAGCGTCTCCAGCGGCTTCCACAGGTTCGGAACCCACGGAACCGTCACAGCGTCAAAATGGCGTCACAGACCTCGACCTCCGGCGCCCCTACCCACCGACCCCAGCACCGGAGCCTGCGCCAGCGAATCGAACGGCCGGGGTTCGGGCGGAATCGGGGAGCCAGACCCCCCCTCGCTGCCTGAAGCTGCCTGAAGGGCAGTGGGCTGCGAGGCTGATCGTCCACACCCCGTTCACTGCAGACCCCGTCCTGTGTGGGGGGGCTTCCCAGGGCCGGAATAAGCCCGGGGTGTCCCCAGGTCCTGGAGCAAGCAGCGGGAGGTTCGCACGGGCCCCAGAGCCCCTGCAGCCAGGTGATGTGGCCTGCCGTCTGAGAACAGAGGTCCTGGGAAAGTTCCCAGAAGTACTGTTCAGATCGGGGCCCCGACAGTGCATTTGGCTGGTCATGGGGTGGGTTTGGAGCCCAACTATCCCAGAGCTTACGTCACATTCTCCAACAAGGGGCTTCTTTCTCATCCCGTTAGAAAAACAACATCGAGCCCTGGCTGGTGTAGCTCAGTGGATTGAGCACGGGCTGTGAACCAAAGTGTCGCAGGTTCGATTCCCAGTCAGGGTACATGCCTGGGTTGCAGGCCACAGCCCCCAGCAGCCGCACATTGATGTTTCTCTCTCTCTTTCTCCCTCCCTTCCCTCTCTGAAAATAAATAAATCAAGAAAGAAAAATAACATCAGACTGGGCTACCCAAAATGAGACACCTGGAACTAAAACTCCAGGAAAAAAATTAGGGGAAAAACCTCCGTGAATGGAGGTAGGCGAGGATTTATCAGACACATCACAATCCATAGAAGAAAAAAATGGAAGCTTCTGGCCAACGTGGAGGTGTACGTAGACACACTGTGCCTCCTCGCACAACCAAAACAAGGACAGCAACAGATTTAAAAGCAAACTGCCAGAACTGACAGGAAATTGAACTATATAGAAATCCGACAAGCTAGAAGTTGAAGCAGACACATTTACCCAGAGCAGTAGGAGGGGCGGAGACGGGCAGCCGGGAGAGGGCACTGGAGGCGAGGTGGCGGCTGCAGGACAGGGCGGTCCCACATTTGCACGCGGATAAACCAAGAGGAACAACTGGGGAGTGAGACGGACCCACAACCCAGGGTTCCAGGACGGGGCAATACAGCGTCAAACCTCTGACTGAAAACACCTGTGGGGGTGGAGGCAGCGGAGAAACTCCCAGCCTCACAGGGGAGTTTGGTGGAGAGACCCACGGGGTCCTAGAACGTGCACGGACCCACCCGGGAGTCAGTGTCAGAAGGGCCCAGTTTGCTCGTGGGAAGCGGGGGAAGGGACTGAAATCCAGCAGGGAGCTGAGCAGGCGGCACTATTCCCTCTCGGACCCTCCCCCACACACAGCGTCACAACACAGCGACGTGGGTTGCCCCGCCTCGTCAATACTTAAGGCCCCATCCAGTACTACATAACGGGCAGGCCGAGACAAAGAAATATGGCCCAAATGAAAGATCAGATCAGAGCTTCAAAAATGGAACTAAACAGGGACGAGATAGAGGACCTATCAGATGCAGAGCTCAAAACACTGGTGGTCAGGATGCTCACAGAATTGGTTGAGCGTGGTCCCAAAATAGAGGAGGAAGCGAAGGGTATGCAAAGTGAAATAAAGAAAGATGTACGGGGAACCACCCATGATGGGAAGGAAAGCAGGACTCAAAACAACAATTTGGAGCAGAAGGAAGAAATAAACATTCAACCAGAACAGAATGAAAAAACAAGAACTTAAGAAACATGGGGAGAAGCTTAGGAACCTCCAGGACAAGTTTAAGCTCTCCAACATCCAAATCATAGGGGTGCCAGAAGGAGAAGAGGGAGAACAAGGAATTGAAAACTTAGTTGAACAACTAATGAAGGAGACCCTCCCCCAATCTGGCAAAGGAAATCAGTGTATTTCCAGGAAGTCCAGGCAGCTCCAAAGAAGTTAAGCAAAACAAACTCGGCAAACAACTAGAACAGGAACAGAATTGCAGAAACGGAGGTCACGTGGAGGGTTATCAGCGAGGGGGGGCGAGAATGGGGGCGAAGGTGCAGGGAATGAGAAGCAGAAACGGCAGGTGCAGAACGGACGGGGGGAGGGCAAGAACAGGATGGGAAATGGAGAAGCCAACAGCTTGTGTGTACGACCCATGGACGTGCACTAAGGGGGGGGGGGTGCTGGTGGGAGGGGTGTGCAGGGCAGAGGAGGGGTGAAAGGGGAGAAAATAGGACAGCTGTAATAGTGTAATCAATAAGACATTAAACAAAATTGAAGAATTGGGCTCCGTTAAAATGGTCCGCCTCTGTTCTCTGGCGCCTCCCGGTGAGAGGACGAAAAGACAAGTCCCGGGCGGGGAGCAGCGCTTACGAGGGGCCGTCGGCTAGGGAACGAGCGTCCGAGGCGGCAGGAGTCGTCCGGACTCAGAGAGAGAGCAAACACCAGAATGACCCGAAACGGGCAAACTGTCTGGACGGGCACGTGGCCTCAGGAGACACGTGGCCGGCAGGTGCGCCCGTGAGCAGACGCTCAGCATTGTCAGCCAGGAGCCACGTGCGGATCGGAGCCACGAAGGGATGCCCCCTCGCCCTCGCGAGCGTGGCCGGCGTGGAGATGCCGGGCCAGACCCCAGCGTGCCGCTCGAGGGGGCTCTCGCTTCGGAGAACGTCTCGGCGGTTAATTTTCCTTTTTCTCTCCCCCTCCCCCACGGCCATGCTCATTGATTTGAGAGGGGGAGAGAGAGCACGCAGGAGAGAGAGGGGGAGAGAGGGAGGGAGAGAGAGCACGCAGGAGAGAGAGGGGGAGAGAGGGGGGGAGAGAGGGAGAGACAGTGATGTGAGAGACAGACGTCCCTCCGCTGCCTCTTCCTCGGGCCCCGACTGTGACCGCACCCGGGAATCGAACCCACGGCCTCTCAGTTTATGGGACGGCGCCCGACCCACCGGGCCGCCCGCTGGGGCTGTTCGGTAGTTCCCTAAAACCACGCACCCAGCGCTGAGCACGTGACTCGGCCGCCCACCCTCCCTATCTGCGTGGGAGAAGTGGCCCCGTGGGCCGTGTTCGTGGTCGCCCTGGGGCGTCGGGTGGAAAAGACGTTTCCGTGTCTGCTGTCCGGCCCCCAGGGCGGGGTGGGGGCTGAGTCCCGGGCGAGGGCGGCCGGAGCGGGGCGGGCTCCGGGCCAGAGGCCAGGCCTGCGGTCCGGGTGAGTCGCTCAGTCTCCTCCGAGGTCTGGGAAGCCTTCAGCCTGTGTGAGGTGTGTTTTCCAATCTCTGGGCCTCCCGTTTCCAGCCGTGGCCGGAAAGGGCAGGTGCGGGTGCCCCCGTGTCTCTGTCCGGCGGGCGTGGGTGGTGACGGGCGCAAGCCCGGGTCCCCAGGCGCCGGTCACAAGCAGCTGACACGTCGGCGAGGGCTCAAGCTGAGGCTGGGGTTGTGGGGAGACTTGTTTGTGGGCACGTTTTAGTTCTATTTTAACCAGACTTTAAAGACCACGGAAGGACGGTGTGGCTGTCCCCTGGCGCTCAGGGAGTGGGCAGAGGTGGCTGTGGCCGCGGCCACACCCAGACCGGATGTTCTGAGGGCGCACCTGAGATGCCACCTGCCTCCTCTCCGTGCACTTTTCTCTCCACTGGATCTTTGAAAAACAAGCAAGACTGATTTCTCCCTTCCTCCCTTCCTTCCTTCCTTCCTTCCTTCTCTTTCTTCTCTTTCTTTCCTAGCATGAGTCTTCCTAAGGTCTCAGACCCTGAGAGTGAGAAGTGCATCTCAGGACTGACCTCTGCAGTGGGACCTGGCAGGTGGCCGCCCCGGGGTGTGGGGGGGGCGCTGCCCAAAGCCCCGTGCGTCCCACCGCACGTGGACCCCTCGCAGCCCAGATGCGACCCCACTTCAACTCCCCTGGCTCCGGGCGGACCCCGCTCCCGCCTCGGATGCACAGGAAGTCCCCTGACCCAGTGTGTTCCCACGCTGGTGTCCCTCACAAGCCCTATCGGGCTGTGCATCAGGTAGCAGCACTTCCTGTCCACAGTCACCACGGGCCAGCTGCCTCTTCCTGCCCGGCCCCACACTCTCTCTCTCACCTGGGCTGGAGGCCGGGGGGCTGCCCTGGCGCACCCCCCCCCCAGTCTAATATGGCGGTACTCAGCCTGTGCACACCTGCACCCCCTGATCGGGAACTTGGTGACGAAGCTCCAAGGTGACCCTGTGAGCGTGTCTCAGTGGAACTGGGGTCATCGGAAAGAGAGGGACTGGGGCAGCTCGCCGGTGGCCTGGGCACGGACAGGTCATCTGGCAAGAAGCTCCGGTTTCTCTCCCCACGGAGGAGGGTCGACAGCACCACCTGCTGGGAGCGGCGTGGCCAAGGGTCCGAGGTGGCGATGGGAGGGGGAACACGACGTGTAGGTCACAGGAAGCAACTTCACCGTGGCGCCCTCGGCCACCCTGCAGGTCCCCGGCTGTGATGCGCCCCTCCCACCTTCCGTGGCTCTGAGTGCGTGCTCGGGGCTGGGGGCTCGGGGCTGGGGGTGGTGGCCCTGCAAGGCAGCAGGGGAGCCCTTCCGGCAGTGTCCAATCCCAAGTCGCTCCTCGGTCCGTCCGGGGGTGATCCCGGTGTTCTCTCCACGTGGGCTCCTCCCGCTGCACCTGACTTCCTGGGGGCCGACCGAGGGCCTGCAGTGTCGGTCACTGAGTCCCCGTGTCAGGGACACCCGGGTCGGTGCCTGCAGGCCGAGTGAGGGGCCAGTGGGCCGGGCCCTCCCCCAGCCCCAGCTCCCATGCAGGCCCCCCACCCCTCCACACAGGGCTCCCTCCCCCCCTCAGTTCCGTTCGGCCCTGTGCCAGCTGGTCATCGCTGAGCAGCCAGAGCTGGGTGGCCTGTGCCGGCCTGGGCGATGACAAGGTTCACAGGGGCCGTGACGGGGGCCGTTTCCAGCGGTGACACCACGCCTGAGCCTGGAGCCCGAGGTGCTGGGAGCTCCGTGTGCCTGTCAGCCAGGGGGTGGCCGGGTCGGCGCCCCCAGGTGACGGCCCCGCCCCTCCGTTTGGCCCACTCTTTTCATGTCCCAAGTGGCTCTTCCTTCAGAGGAGCGGGCGAGCCCGGCCCCGGCGCCCAGACGAGTTGGGAGTGAGCGTGGCTCCTGAAGAGAGCCCTGTACAGGCCGCCTGCCCCCACGGGGGGCCCAGGTCCCTCCGGCTCTGTAGCGTCCACCCCCCCCCGCCCCGCAGCGCTGTCCTTCCAGTCCTCTCTGCGTGTCACCCTCCGCTCCTCGGCCCTGCCAGCCGCGCCCCACCCCCATCCCACCTGTCCCCGGTCTCTGCGGCTGGCTGTCACCGTGGTAAGGTCTCCAGACACTCAGCGCCAGCCTCGTCCCATCTCCGCTCAGAAGCCCCCCGGGGCTCCCCAGTGTCTGCACCCTCCTCCTCCAGAGACCCCACGATCAGCCCCCGCACCTGCTCTTCAGGGGCCGCTCCCACAGGACCCCTTTAGAGCTCATGTGGAGCGTTCCCCTCCCAGGCCCGGGCCCAGGCCGGCCCTCATGCCGCCCGCCCTGTCCCACTGACCATCCGCTCTCCAGCGGGAGCCCCACGCCGCTCCGGGGCGTCTCTGCTCCCCGAGTCCTTGCACTGGAGCAAAGCCCCTGCTGCGGCGTGTATGTCGGACCCGGTTCTAGTCACTGACGACGGGCTGGAGCGCCCTCCTCTCGGACTCTCCTCGGGGAGCCCCCCAGGCCCCCCCCCCCCGGGCTGGGGTCCGCAGGCTCTGCTGCAGCTTTGCTCCCTGTCTTTAAACCGCAGAACTCACTCCTGCCCCCGGCCCCATCCTGGGCGCGTAGACGCGACCACAGGGCAAGAGCGGCCCCACGGCCTCTTCCGGGAGGGGAGAGGGGGGGTGTCCAGGTGTGGGCGCCGCGGGGAGTCCCACATGTGCTGGGAATTTCGCTCAGACGCAGGGGTGCCACCGGTGGGGGGGGGGGTCGTGCCCTGCCTCTCGCCTGCTCCCACGACCCCAGGCCTGGCAGGTTTCCCAGCCCGTGGCCGGATCTTCTCGGTCGTGTTCGCGCCAATTCCAGCAGCGCCAGTGTCGTCTGGGGGGGGGGGGGGGGGGGGGGGGGGGAGGCCCGAGCCTGGGAGGGGCGGGAGGGGTGGGGGCCCTGGGGGCCCCTGCGTCCCACCGAGCTGTGTGGCCCTGTGCCGCCTGGAGTGTCCCTTCCCCTCAGAGAAGGGCCGTCCGTCCTCCCCGGGCAGACGCCTCCCCCCGTCTGATGGGCCGACGGCAGCCCCCTCTCCCCCACCCACAAAGAGAAATCTTTTGGGGGCGCAGCGTTGTTCTACGGTGGACAGGACGGCCGCTGTGAGACCCGAGTTCATCTCGAGGTTTGGGGCCGAGGTCCGGGCACTTCCTCTGGGCCTCCTCGGAGCCCGGGGCCGCCCGTGGCAGGGCGGACAGGGCCTCTGGCGTTTCTTCTCCCGGTGCCTCGCCGGCCGCCCCGGGACCCGGCTTTCCCGGGTCTTCGAGTTTCTGTTTCGGAGGATCCCCTCCTCACCCTGTCGTCCTTCCCTCGGTTTTCTGCTGTTTTAAAGCTCTTCCCTGTTCACAGAGACGATGTTTTCCTGTTTAATCTTTTTAAAGTCGCTTTTAACATCAGGTTTTCTTTTTTTAATTTTACGGCGGTCACATTTAGCTGTCTTCCCTTTTTTGCTTTCTGGGCTCTGTATCTTGTTTAGAAAGGCGATAGATATCCTTGTTGACTTCCCTTTAAGATCTTAGTACCTTTTTTTTTTTTTTTTTTCAGTTAAACGCTAGGTGTAAAACCGTTTCGGCAGCGGATCATAACTTTGCCTCTTTCTCGTCCAAGTTTTCACACTTCCCCTGACCACGCGAGACCCAGAATGTGATGCGAGTGCCAGCCACTGTCTCGGGCGCCTCTGGAGCTGCGCCCGGCCTCGGGGGTCCCGACCTGGCTGTGTGCGGTCAGGAGCGCGTTCCTGCCTGTGAGGGGTGTGCGTGCACAGGCGCGCCTCTGGGTGTGTCACACTGAGGGGTGTGTGTTGAGTTTCACCTAATACGTTTTAAGTCAACTGGAGTGAGCTACGCCGTTGGCAACCCTTGCCCTGTGAACATGGGGTTGAGCTGGTAACTTTCTAGACACAGGAGCCCTGCTTGGACACGGCGTATGTTATGCTCATGGCTTCTATCTGGTGAGCAGATTACAGAAAACTGATACTGAAAGAAGTTACAATTGGCCTGTAGTTATCGTGTGTGTGTGTGTGTGTGTGTGTGCGCGCGCACCCGCGTGTTGGAAGAAGTGTTTGCCCTCCTACGTAGAAACTGAGGCGGATCAGTAAGAAGACAGACAGACATACAGGCAGGGCTGGGGACGGACGGAGGCCTGGCTGCACCGCTCCGGGAAGAGGACCGACTCGCGGCTGAAAGACACACCAAACCGTCTCACAGCGCTCGGGGTCCGGGATGTCCAGCCGCTGGCACGTTGCCGGGGCTCCCTCAGGCCCGAGCCCCAGCCCCACGGAGAGCACGGACACGTGGCTGGTGACAGTCACTCTCGCCCCACGGCTTCCTGACGCCCCCCCCACCCCGGGACACACGGGGCTCCCGGTCCTGTGGGGAGCAGGGGGGAGGGGTCCAGCGGTCCCCCCAGGAGACACCTGGAGACACCAGGCACCCGCCGAGAGCTCTGCAGGCTCCTGTCTCAACGGCCGAACCAGGATGCTCACAGGGGCCCTGGCGGCTCCGGCCGGGGCGTCGTCAAACCCGGAGTTTCAGAATGACACCAGACCCTTGGGGGGGACGCCAGGCAAACGGCAGCAGGACCACCGTCCGTCCGAGAGGCCCTGGCCCCGTGTCCTCACCCCGAGGGGGCGCGTGGCGGCCGGCTGCGGTGGGCCGCGGGGGAGGCCGCCTGCTGGGGCCTGCACCACTGTCTGTCGCACACGGGGCACGGCACCGGCGTGTGACGGGCCGTCAGTGCAGCGACCACGGGCACAACCCGGCCTCTCAGGGAGAGGTGGCCCAAAGGGCCCTGACCTTTTCCTCAGAAAGAAACAGGCAGAAAAGGGTCCCCCACTCCCCCCACGGTCGGCGGTCCCCTCCCGGCTCGCACCTGTGGCCCTGCCCTTTGCCCTCCGGCCCTGACTCTGGCGTCTGCGTGGGACAGAAGCAGACAGAGGCCGTGGACGGCGGCCCTCCCGTGTCCCGGCGGGCCCCGGCTCGCTCTGCGCGCTGCGGCTGCCGAGGCAGTGCAGAGCCTCAGCTCTGTCCGGCGTGGCTGCCGTCTGGACGGCCGCTCCGCGGGGCGGACGCGGGGCCGGGGGGCTACTCACGAGACGCAGAGGCACAGGACGCCCGGCACGGACTCGCTGTCCCGCAGCAGGAAGTCGCCGTCCGCCCGCCGGGCGAGCAGCAGGCCCTCGCAGTCCTTCTTGGACAGGCGGCCGTGGTAGTAGGGCAGGTCCATGGGGGCCGCACCCCCGAGACCCGCGCGTCCAGCGCAGCTTCCTCCCCCGGCGGCGGCTGAGGCCGTTCTCTGGACGCGGTCAGCGTTGCAGCTTCAGGAAGTGGGAAGGAAGGAGGTGGCGAGTGACGACGCAGACCTTGCCGCCAAAAAGGGCCGGCCCCCCGATGTGATTCACGGGTGTGAGGTCCGTCTGAGGGCCTGTGGCTGCTGCGGCACTCAGTGGGGGCCGCGGTGCCGGGGACTGGGGCGCAGGCTGGCCCATGCCCGAGGGCCCGCCGCGGGGGGAGCAGCGTCGCCCTGAGCTGTGACGGCACCCGCCTTCTGTGGGGGTGGGGGTGGGGGCTGCCTCTGACCTCCCGTGCAGAGCTCAGGACGGGTGCTCAGACTGAGCTGAGATGCTGCGGGAGCCCACAGTGGAATGGTCAAGAGGGGGGAGACTTCCGTGGGTCAAAGGGAACAGGGAGCTGCCGGACTCCGTGGTGGAGGCAGCCTGTGCCCTGGACAAGGCTCTGGCCTCGAGTGACCAAGGCCGTCCCCAGCGTCACGCTTTGGGGGAAGCAGCAGATGCAGGTGGAGGGGCACCTGGGTGTGCAGGTTAGCGCAGGGATGGTTTTTCAGGCAGAAGAAAAGGGGTTGTTAGGCCTGGTTTCAGGTCCCTGCCTTGGAGACAGAAGTGACGCCTCCCCGTGAAGAGGACCAAGAAACGTGCGTCCGGCCAGGGGCACTGGCCCGACTTAGACGAGCTGGTGCTGGTGGAAAGGTGCCCTGGGGTGCACAGTACCCTGGGGGGTGCGGTTCCTCTCCTCTGAGGCTCAGAGTCAGCCCGAGGGTAAATACAATGGAAATACAATTGACATGTAACAGTGTGTAAGTTTAAGGTTTACAATGTGATGATTTGTTACATTTCTATGTTGCAAAAACAGTCACCACCATAGCATTAGCCAGCACTTCCAACCTGGCCACATAATTACCACGTCTCTTTTGTCCTGAGAGCATTTAAGATCTACTGTTACTGTGTGCGACAGGGGATTAGTAATTGTAACCACCACGCCGCACTTGTGCTCAATCGTATATGTTTTGTCGCTTTGCACAACATCTGCCCAGCTCCTCCATGGCCTTTTGAGCAACCAACGCATCCTCCCCGTTAGTATTGATCAATGCACTACTAATTTCAGAGACATCAGCCATGGAAACATGTCTAAATGCAACGTCAGTCAGTTGGTATCCATGTATGTACTCCCCCCCACCCCCGCCCTGTTCAGCTGCCTTACTCAAACATCTGTAGGATTTGCTGTGTATCTCAGGTAGGAACCTATGCCAACAGGACCACGTGCTCCTAACGCCTTCTTAACTGGGAGGATGATTTTCCACGGCCTGAGAGGCCAGCCTGACCTTGAACCTCCCCACTGGGCACTGTGGCTGGCTGGCTGGTGCCCCCCACCCCCCGGCCCCCGCCCCTGGGGTCAGTGTCAGGAACTGCAGCTCAACGACTCCGATCAAGAGAGGTCTGCTCCCATCCCGGCTGCGCGAGTGGCCGTGGCCACCTCCTGTGTAGTTTCTCGGGAGCCGTGGCCAGCGCGGAGAGACCGTTGGCCAGCGCGGAGAGACCGTTGGACAGCGAGAGAGGGGCTGGAGTACCAAACCGCGGCTGTTTCCTGAGAGAGGCAGCAGTCGCTGGCACCGGCTCATCTCTGTCCCCACAGGACAGCTTTCTTGCCTCTCTATCAACCACATCCCCTCCTCAGGCCCAGCCCCCTCCTCCCCACTCAGCATCAGACGGTGCAGGTTGAGTCCACGCTGCGGTAACCTCTCTGTCCTGTCACTCAGGCGAAAATCGAGTGTGAGCGTGACCTGGCCTGGCCGTGCCGGGGTGGAACAGGGTAACACCGTGGGCACCGTCGGTCGGACCGTGAGACGGCGTCTCCCGCCGCAGGGGGGAGTCTGGCATTCCTGGCAAAGCGACGCACGCCTTTACCCGAGACAGAACCAGCTCAGTCCCGCTTTCCGATGCCTGGTGGAATAAGGAATCCGGGGGGACGTAGTTGGTGGGTGGAAGCTTTGGACACATGTCTGAGAGTGACCTTGACAAAGTGAGACCAGGCCGTCACCACCTGCACCTGCCGACCTCGGGCTCCGCGGGTCTCGGGCGGGACTATCACACGTTGACGGCCCACCAGCCGGCAGCAGGGAGCGTGCAGGCCTCTGTGGAGCCGCCGCTCAGACACGGGCGCCCCCCCCAGATGAATGGGTGTAACCGGCCTCTCCCTGTGCGGCCGTCCCAAGGGAGCAGGCAGGCACAGTCCCGCCGTGTGGGGCATTCCACGGGGCAGTGACCAAGGTTCCTCCACAGGCCCGTGCCATGCACGCCGGCTCAGATGCTGGGGTGGGGGCCGCTCGCGGTGCAAAGATGCCTGCAAGGCACAAAGCGCAGTATGAGGGTCTGGTTTGGATCCTGGTTTTTTAAAAGAAGGTGAGTACAAAAAATTTCCTGCCCTGGCTGGCGCAGCTCAGTGGATTGAGCTCGGGCTGCGAACCAAAGTGTCACAGGTTCGATTCCCAGTCAGGGCACATTCCTGGGTTGCAGGCCACGGCCCCCAGCAACCGCACATTGATGTTTCTCTCTCTCTGTCTCCCTCCCTTCCCTCTCTAAAAATAAATAAATAAAATCTTAAAAAAAAAATTTCCTGCCATAGGGGAAATCTAAACATTGACTGCGTGCTGGATGACACCAAGGAATTTCTGCTGATTTCGCCGGGGGCAATGATGGCATTGTGCATACCTGGGTACGCATCTGTCGCTGGGTGATGGTGTGTAGGGTTTGTTATGCTATTGTCCATCTTGGGATGTGCTTAAGGTTTTTCACGATGAAAACACCTCTACTGGGACGCTATTCTGGTTACACAGCACACACAAGTGGCGTTCCTCCCCTGCCGGGCCCCGTTCTCTCGCCTGCGAAATCCAAGCCAAGGGTCACGTCTGCAGCCACCACCGACGGGACCAAAGACGGGCTCGTCGGGAGCCCTTGCCGAGGAGTCTGAGGAAACCGAGTACAGGGGAGAGAGGCACCGGGGGCTGGGAGGGGTGGGGAAATAATGGAAAAGGCTCCTCCAGGAATGGCCGTGTGACAGGTGTGTTTTGGGGCCTGTGAGCTGGTGGGCACGGCGCTGCCAGCAGCCAGGTGAAGAGAGGGAACTTGGTCAAGAAGAAGAAGGAAGCTGACTCATGGAGAGGAGCCCCCCTCGCCAGAGCCCTGCCAGCGCGGCCCACGGAGGGGAGAGGCTGTCTGCAGACCACGTGTCCGATAAGGAAGAGACCCACGTCCACACCAGAAAGACGCACACAACTCGGCGGCAAAAAGCAGCAGGTGATGCAGCTAAAAAATGGACCAGGGATCTGAACACACATTCTCCCAAAGAAGACACACGGACCGCCGGCGGCTCTGTGAGAAGATGCTCAGGGTCACCGGTCATCGGTTTTGCAAATCGAAACTGCGGTGAGGCGTTACCTCACCCTCTGCAGGACGGTCATGACCAAGGAGGCCAGAAGTGAGTTTCGGGGAGGAAGTTGGAAAAAGGGAACTCTTGCCTATTGTTTATGGGAAAGTGAGCCGATGTGGCCACTGTGAAAACCCCCCATCTGGACATAAAAATACATTTAAAATAGATCTACCACAGCATCTAGTAATTTTGCTTCTGCATGGGTGTGTTTGGAGGAAATAAAAAACACTAACTCTGGAAGGCGTCAGCTCCGCCATGTCCACTGTGGCGTTGCTCACAGCAGCCAAGCTGCGGGAGCCACCCGGGTGCCCAGCGACCGTGGAGGGAGAGGCGGTGCGTACGGTTACCAAGTGGAACAGTACTTGGCCATAACGAGAAGGACACCCTGCTGTTTGTGATGACATGGACCTTGAGGGCGTTGTTTTAAGTGACACACTAAGTCCGGTAGAGAAAGACAAATACTGTATGACCTCCCTTACGTGGAGATTTAGAAAGAAACAAGCCCCGGCTGCTGTGGCTCAGCGAATTGAGCGCCGGCCTGCGAAACAAAGGGTCGCCGGTTCGATTCCTGGTCAGGACACATGCCTGGGTTGTGGGCCAGGTCCCCAGTAGAGGGGGGTGTGAGAGGCAACTACACATGGATGTTTCTCTCCCTCTCTCCCTCCCCTCTGTAAAAATAAATAAATAAAATCTTTAAAAAAGAAAAGAAAGAAAAACATGTCACTCATAGACAAAGAGATCAGACCTGTGGTCCCCAGAGGTGGAGTGGAGGGGGAGGGAATTGGAAGGAGGGGCTCAGAAGCTACAGACGTTCAGTTGTAAAGGGATGAGTGTCCAGCGTGGTGTGGTGACTGCGCAGGACACTGCTGAGTGGTGCAGGCGAGTTCAGAGTCGAGCCTCGGAGTTCTCACGGCAAGAAAACAGCATCTCCTTTTTGCTTGTGTCTCAGCCAGAGGACGGTGCTAACGAGCCCGGGGCCACCTCTCCGCAGCTCCGTGTGCCACCTGCCACACGCTCGCCCGGTGACGGGCCTCACTCACGTGCAGCCCCACGCAGCTGCGAGGACGCGAGAACTTCCTCCCTAGGTTCCCCACGGGTTTCACCTTCCTGACTCCTTCCTGCGGCCTTGCCTCGGGGCCTCTTGTCGGTTTTGAATACAGTTCCCTCTGCCACAAGACAGCCGGAGCTCGGTTTTCTGCCTCCTACTAAAGATGTCAAGTGAATCGGCCTTCAGGTCCAGGGGTGCACGGGGCCCAATAGGAGTGACAGGCCACAGGAGCGAGAGGCCCACGGAGCCTGGGCGGTGGGGCGGAGATGGCAGAGCACCCAGGGTCGCCACAGCCACCCGGTCAGGCTCCCCACGCGAAGCCACGCGGGGCAGGCGGTGTGGTCTCATGCTCGTTGCTGGGGTCTCAGCACAGCCTCGTCTGTCTTCTCCGACGGCTGAGCACCATTCGCTGAGCATGCTCTCCAGTGGCACACCGATGTCGCTGGACTCTCTGTGGCTTGCAGGGCAGAAGTGGCCATGGGAGAGGCAGCCGGGCAGCGATGGTGTAGCACGGGGACACCGGCAGACTGGTGCTTCGTGCCAAAGGCTCAGGCTTGTGAACACCCGATTCTGCAGGTGTGGGAAGGGGCTGGGGTGTATTTTGGGTTGGGAAAGGCTGCAGACCAGCGAGTCAGATGACTTGATCAATGCGCAAGTGTGTGCTTGTGTGTGCGAGTGTGCAATGCTCCTATGGGTATGTAAATGCTCAGAGAGAAGTCTAGAAAGAAGTTTACCAACATATTAGCGAGGGTCGTTAGAGGGTTTCTGCTTTCTTTGTCAGCCTTTGTATTTTGTTTAACTTTTCTGCAGTGAACTCGTATAAAATGTAGGCCCTTTTCTCCAGAATCTAGAGACTTCTGCACACCTCCGAAGGGCCTTGGGCCTGCACAAAGCCCCGTGCGTCCCACCGCACGTGGACCCCTCGCAGCCCAGATGCGACCCCACTTCGACTCCCCTGGCTCCGGGCGGACCCCGCTCCCGCCTCGGATGCACAGAAGTCCCTCGACCCAGCGTTCCCACGGTGGTGTCCTTTGCAAGCCCTATCGGGCTGTGCATCAGGTAGCAGCACTTCCTGTCCACAGTCACCACGGGCCAGCTGCCTCTTCCTGCCCGGCCCCACACTCTCTCTCGCCTGGGGCCGGAGGCCTGGGAGCCGCCAGGGCGCCTCGCCTAGCAGAGTCTACCGTGGCGGAGCGGGCGGGAACTCAGCCTGGGGGGAGTCCGCGCCGCGCTCCCCGGCACGTGGAGGACGGGCCGGCAGCCAGCCCCGCAGGGGTGGAGGGCATTCCTCCGCAGAGCGGCGCTGCCGCAGCCCTCGGCGCGCGCCGGCGTCAGAGCAGGCGCAGGGAGGGCTGCAGTGGCCGCACTGGGCGGCGGGCTAAGGGGCGGGAGCGAGCACAGCGGGGGAGTGTGCAGGCCTGCGCGAGAGGCTGCCTGTCCGCGGTGGCTGCGGACAGTTAACGCCCGCGGCGCTCGGAGCAGGCGTGCGGGGCTCGGCGGTCTCGCCGGTCTCGCCGCCGGGAGAGGCTGCCCTAGTCCCAGGACCACCCGCTTAGACAGACTCGGACGCTCGGAAGCTCGGAAGCTCCGCCTCCTTCCCTGGAGCCACGCCCACCCGGGCTCCCGCCTCCTTCCGGCGCAGGCCCGGCTCTGGGTCGGCTTCCGGCCTTTGGCTTCCGGCTTCCGGCGGGGCGTGCGGCTTCCGGCGTCATGGCGGCCTGAGCCCGGCGGCGGCGGCGGCGACGCGCGGTGGGCCTCTCCCTGCGGAGCGGCCGGTGGCTGCGATGTGACCCGCGGGCGCGGCCGGCTGCCGGGCTTCGCGTCAGCGCCGCGTCGCCCTGCGTCCGCGCGGATGGCGGGGTCCGGGTGCGCGTGGGGCGCCGAGCCGCCGCGCTTCCTGGAGGCCTTCGGGCGGCTGTGGCAGGTGCAGAGCCGCCTGGGCAGCGGGTCGTCGGCGTCGGTGTACCGGGTGCGCTGCTGCGGCACCCCCGGCTCGCCCCCCGGCGCGCTCAAGCAGTTCCTGCCGCCCGGCGCCTCCGGGGCCGCCGCCTCGGCCGCCGAGTACGGCTTCCGCAAGGAGCGCGCGGCGCTGGAGCAGCTGCAGGGCCACCGCAACATCGGTGAGGGCGGCGGGCCGGCGTGGGGCGGGCGGGCAGCGCAGGTGCCGGGCCCCGGGGCGGCGGCCGTGCCTTCGCTGCGGCGTCCGGTCTCGCGGGGACATTTTTAGCCTCCGCGAGGCAGCGGGAGACGGACCCTTCTGCCGCGCTGGTGACGCCGGTGGACGCTGCCTGGATCCGCAGGGAGCCCGGCCTGGCGAGGCGTGACTCAGTGGTTCACGGGGCCCTTGTGGACGTGTGGCGGCCGCACGCCCCGCGCGCTCGCGGCTCTGGCGCCCACGCCCAGGCTGGGAGGTCTGAGCTGATCGCGGATGACCCCGTTCCCCGCCGCCCCGCAGACCCCCTTTGGGCTCTGCCTAATCCCTGCTCGCACGCAGCCGGGGCGGCATCAGGGACGATGGGCCTTCGGCACCTTACCGCTCGGGAGCGTCGGCCACCACCAGGGTGGTCGCTCGTCTGTCTGTTCCAAGCCTGCCGCGTTTTGTACGTAGCCGTGGCCTTTCGGGGGAAACCTTTGGCGTTTTGGAGGCCTCAGGACTTGTCGAGTCTCCGAAAGGTTAGACGTGTCTTCCCAAGGCGCGCTCCCTTCTTTCAGGGTTGAGGTTACCCAGTGCAGTTTCGGATCGGGAACCAACCTTCAAGTTCTGTTTTTCCACATTGTGACATTCACCTTGGGTAGTATGTAATATTTGGTTCTTACCTTAAAAAATGTGTTTATTGATGTCGCAGGGAGGAAGGGAGAGAGAGAAACATTGATTTGTTGCCCCACTTGCTGACGCCTCGTTGGTCGACTCCTGCGAGTGCCCTGAGCGGGGATGGAACCTGCAGCCCTGGAGCATCAGAGGATGCTCTGACCCCCTGAGCACTTGTCCAGGGATGGATATTTTGTTTTTATTTTTTAATTTTTACTTGTGCTCAACTTTGCTGGGCACCCTCAGTGCATATGCACCCCCCACGAGTGCTCGGTGAAACGCAGCCTGAATGACTGTGCCTCGTGTAGTGTCTTTGAACGGTCGCCAGCGGCTGAAGGCCGAGTCCTTTTATGTTGTTGAAGTGACCCAGTGGCCCCGAAATCTCCCTCGTGGGAAAGTAGGTTGCAGCGGGGGCCTCCTTGCCCATCAGAGCGCTTCTCTGTAGTCCGTCCCGGCTCGCGCCCTGCGGTCACCCGCGTCCGAGGTGGCTCCCTCGCCCGGCCCCACTCCTGAAGCCGCGCCGCCCGCCTCTCTCTGCAGTGACCCTGTACGGGGTGTTCACCATCCACTTCTCCCCGAACGTGCCGTCCCGCTGCCTGCTGCTGGAGCTGCTGGACGTCAGCGTGTCGGAGCTGCTGCTGTGCGCCAGCCCCCAGGGCTGCTCCCTGTGGGCCATCCAGCACTGCGCCCGGGACGTGCTGGAGGCCCTGGCCTTCCTGCACCGCGAGGGCTACGTCCACGCTGACCTCAAGCCGCGGAACATCCTCTGGAGCGCGGAGAGCGAGTGTTTCAAGCTCATCGACTTTGGCCTGAGCTTCAAGGAGGGCAACCAGGTGAGGAAGGCCCCGCCCCCTGCGGGGTCTGGGCGGGCGTTGCGGAGAGCAGGGGCGCTTCAGCGGGGGCCTCAGGTCTGCGTGTGGCTGCGATTCGGAGCTCCTGGGGGTGGGGCAGACGGCAGCAGCTCATGGCCAGCGTGTTTGGTCGGGGCGGGCGGCCAGCCGGGGACATGCGAAGGGGCCTGAGGCTGTCGGGAGTGGCTGCCCCGCAGGGTGACTCTTTTGTTCTTGCTGCATGACCGGCGCCTGCACCGCTGGGGACTCCACGGGTGGTGGGTCCGGCACCCCCCCCCCCCTTGTCTTGGTTGGTCAGGTCTTTGCCCAGTGTCCTTGATCATCAGCGGTCCCTCGCAGGCACGAGACTGCGGAAGCAAGGGGCCGCCCGGCGTCCAGCTGGCAGTAGAGGCAGCGCCGAGGTGGGTGGGTGGGTGGGGGGACGGACAGCGGACGACAGTGTTTCACTGGGCGCGGTGTCCACTCGTCTGCTCAGGACGTGAAGTACATCCAGACGGACGGGTACCGGGCCCCGGAGGCAGAGCTGCAGAACTGCCTGGCCCAGGCCGGCCTGCAGAGCGACACGGAGTGCACCTCGGCTGTGGACCTGTGGAGCCTCGGGGTCATCCTGCTGGAGATGTTCTCGGGGACGAAGCTGAAGCACACGGTCAGGTCTCAGGAGTGGAAGGTAACGGCGCCGGCGCTCCCCTCGGGGTCCCCGTCCCAGCGCCCGGGGCCCCAGCTGACGAGTCTCGTGAGCCCTCTGCCTCGCGCCCGCTCTCGCCACGGCAGCCCCTCCCGCCCAGGCTGCAGCCGCTCAGCGACCCTCCCTGCTCCTGGGCCGTGAGGCCGGGGCTGGAGCGGGGACGTGGGCCTTTTCCCCAAGACCCAAGAAGCGGAAGCGGTTTCTTTCACCTGGGAGTTCGGTTGTGCTACTCCCCGGAACACTGGCAGTGCGACAGCGCGATGTGGGGTGAGCAGGTGCTCCCTGCGCCACGCTCACAGTGTCTGCGAATCGTCGACGTGTTTTCACGCACAGTCTCACTGAGTTCTCCCGGCGGTCCTGTGGGGACAGCGAGCGAGGGGAGCCGGAGGCTCTGCCTGGGGCCACACGGCTGTCCCTGCCTCCTGCCTCAGGCTCTGCCCGCAGCACTGCACGCCGCCTTTCTCCCGGTGCAGCGGCTGCTCTGGCTGCTCGGGCTCTGAGCTCCCAACCCGGGCACAGCAGGGAGCTTCCCGTCTGTTCCTGCACAGCGTGGGCCCCGTGCCCCTGTCTGAGAATACTCCCTGGGGCTCGAGCGTGGTGGTGGCCTCGGCAGGCTCCAGGCTGGAGGGTCGAGGGCACAGCACAGAGGCGTCCCTGGTTGTGGCGGTGACGTCTGAGGCACGGAGTGTGGCTGTCAGTGCCCAGGCAGAGCGTTGCCATGGCCTGGTAGGCATGCCGGGCGCTCACCTTTGGCATGGAAGCACGGCCGAGCGACGGGGAGCGAGGGGGTCAGTGTCCTTCTTTGTCCCCGGCGCCTCCGACAGACCGGCGCCAGTCTCTGGTGCCCCTGTGGGTGGGCCCTGGCCACCTGAGCCCCCGGGACGGCGTCTGCTCGGCCGAGCGAGCAGAACTGGGTGGCGGGCAGGCCCTGTGTGGGGAGATGCCAAGGGTGTGCACTGCGGGCCCCCAGTGCCCGCCCCCAGGCGGAGACGTCGTGGTCGCACGTGGTGTCGCCTTCTCCGAGGGGCCGTGGGCGGGGCCCGTGCGTGGCCGTGCGTGGCCTGCCGCTCCCATGGAGCTGCGTGTGCAGGCCCGAGGTCCGGCCGCCGTCTGCACGGCGGGGGTGGGGGCAGCGTGCGACCGTGTCACAGTGTCGGGGGCAGAAAGGAAGCGCCTGGCACTCGGTGTGGGGTGCCGGTGGCACATGTCCGGTGGGTTTCAGTGAGGCTGCTCCTGTGCACACCTCTGCACACTTGGGGCGAGTGATGGGACGGCACGTGCCGCCTCGTGCCCCGAGCGCTCTTCTCCCTGGAGGCGCGCCCGCTCGCCCTCCTCTCCACATGCACACTGAGCCCCGTTTCCCGGGGTCGCTCGGTGCCGCGGTGTCTCCAGTCGCGCACGTGACTCTGTCACAGTCCCCCCCTCCAGAGCGAGGGGCGGGGGAGGAGGGGTTTCTGGGGCGTTTCGCAGGGCACCCGGGCCTGGCCCTCGGGAAGCAGTGGCTGAACTTGAACCACCAAGGGACGACTTCTCCCCCTCCCCAGGCCAACAGCTCCGCCATCATCGACCACATGTTCGCCAGTAAGGCCGTGGTGAACGCCGCCATCCCCGCCTACCACCTCCGGGACCTCATTAAAAGGTACGGCCGCGCCCTTCGCCCCTCCCCCCGGCTCACACCGAACAGACGCTTCTGCTTCTGACCCTGCACGTCTCCCGGTTGCTTTCGGTGTGCAGCGATTGTGGGTCCTCGGGAACTCGGGGAAGGGCGGCCGAGAGGCCGGTCCCGCAGCCAGCCCCCCGCAGCGGGGCCTCTCCGCGGCTGCGGGGGGGGGGGGGGTCCCCCTGCAGGCGACAGTGCGTGTGTGGCGCTGCCCCCCCCCCCCCCCATGCCTGAGTGTGACGGAGCAAACAAACCCACCGTCGGTGTCCGGACGGGGCGCCTCGAGGGGCGTTTCACACCGAGAGAGGCCGTGCACGCCCAGGACGGGGTCTGCGTGGTCTCTCCCCGCTGGGTCCCTGAGCAGCGGTGTCTGGCTCTCGCTCGCCCCGCCCGTCCCTGAGTCCCTGAGCGGCCCGGACACGCAGCTGCTGCCGTGGGAAGGTCGGAGCGACCGCCCGTCCCTGTCTTCTTCCCCGGGGGCCGCCGGGGCTTTGACAGCGGGGGGCACCCGGCCACTCAGTCAGAGGCACTTGCTGGGTAAGACTGTTGGATGGAAATGACAGCAGCCAACACAGCCACGGCCGTCCGTGGGAATGAAGCTAAATTATACCTGTTTTGTTTTGTCAGATCAGCCAAAAATAAAGTGTTTGGGTGTGCTGCAAAATTTCGGCAGTTTATGCTGCCCCAAGATGAAAAAGGTTCAAAATGTTTGCTTTATATTACGAGTCATTTGGCCTTTTTCCTAGACGGCCAAAGGATTTTATCTTTTCCGTAGACGTCCCGTGGTGGTCCCGGAACACCTCTGGGTCTTGGTGGTCTGGGGCCGGTCGTCTCAGGGGAGGCGGTGCTGCCAGGCCCTCCCGGGTGTCTGCTGGGGCGGCTGTCCCTCGCCTCGTGTTTTGGCGGTTGTCACGGTTACCTGGTTCTGCAGACGCCGCCCGTGGGCGTTTGGTTTCGCTGTTGTCACGTCCGGGGTGGGTCGTGGTGTGTCTCTACGGGGCGCTCCGTGGGCGAGCGATCGGCAGGCTGCGCCCACGCAGCCGGTGCCTCGGTGAGCACGCGTGCTGCTTCCCGTGACGGTGACGCTGGGCCCTGTCTGTGCCGCAGCATGCTCCACGACGACCCGCGCCGGCGAGTGCCCGCCGAGGCCGCGCTCTGCAGCCCGTTCTTCAGCGTCCCGTTCGGTGAGTGCGGCTCCTGGCGTCCCCGGGCCCGGGTGGTCGGATGCGCGTCGGGACCGGCTCTGGGGGGCGGGGGGGGGGGGGGGCTCGTGCCTGACCGCACTGTCCCGCCTGGCCCCGCAGCCCCTCACATCGAAGACCTGGTGATGCTCCCCACCCCGGTGCTGAGGCTGCTCAACGTGCTGGACGGCGACTACCTGGAGAGCGAGGAGGGCTACGAAGGTCGGTGCTGCCCCGGGCCCCGCGCCCTGCACCCCCGGGGCTCACGGGCCTGGCCCTGTCCCCGCCGTGGCAGCGTGTGGGGTTGGCGCCAGCATTGGGCGGTCTGAAGGCAGGGCGGCAGGGGGGGCGACGGGGGCAAGGGCCTGGGCATCTGGACCGAGTGGCTCCTGAGCCCCTCCATCCCGGGCTGGGCCTGGGGTGGGGGGAGGGGCACGGGGCCAGGGTGGGGGCGGGGGTGGTGTTCACAGGGAGGCCGCTGGTGGGTGCCGCTGCACCCAAGGGCATTTGCTGGGGAGCGACCCCCCTGGTGTGTTTGGGGTTCAGGTTCCAGCCCCGAGGGGACGGCGCCGGGGCGCGGGTGCAGCCCGGTGCCCGGGCTCAGCTGGGTGCGGCAGCCGTGCTGGGTGCTGGGCAACAGAGGGGCAGGGCCAGCCCGGCGCCGTCCTGCGCGTCCTGGGGGCTCAGAGGCGAGCAGACTCCCCAGGACAAGGCTGAGGAGCCCGCTCGGCGCTCGGGGGTCTCTCTGGGGGACCAGACCCTCACAGACGGGGCACACGTCTCCGTGCCGCATCCCGGGAGTGCGGGTCACGCTGTGTCCCGGGCGTCGCCCGGTCCTCTGACACACGAGCCGAGGTCGTTGCGCGACGTCTGTGGCGTCGTTAGCATCTGCTGCCTCCGCTTCTCTGGGCGGGGCGTGCCCGCGGCTGCGGCTGCGGCTCCTGGTGTTTGTCGTGGCGCAGGGCCGGCCCGGGCGCCGAGTGGACCTCACCCCCGTCTTGCTGTGTGGTGCTGTTTTTTCCTCCTAGATACAGAGTGCTTAGATGATGTTTGAACGTAGGTGTTAAGTCTTAGTGTTTAGGAGTCTCACACGGATACCTCTGTTCTGAGTAGAGGGTCGTTGTCAGGTTACCTCCGATTGGGTAAGCTTGCTTGGTTAGAAGTCACGTGTGGGAGGGATGGCTGTCTTGTGACCTCGGCGGGGATGGTAAGGAAGTGGGACTCCAACCATCTGCCTCAGACCAAGGTGTGCTCTCAGTCCAGTGAGGACCGTACCGTCTGAACGGCCAAGCCCTCCACGAAGTGAGGGGGGGACAAGGCAGGGACAGGAGAGAAAGGTGGGCGGAGGGAGGGAGACAGGTGGGAGTAAAGGAAAAAACTAACTTAAAAAATCATGGGGCATTTTTACAAATAATATTCCTGGCACTGAAAGGCCTCCACAAAACTCAGAGGCAGTGAAATGGTAGTGCCACACGCTGCACCTTGACAGAAGCTGAAGAGACACAAAACCATCTTGGAAAACCTGTCCCGGCCCTTAGCAGGGCCAGGCCCGGGGAGGCTGGCCCCAGGGGTGGGGGAGGAGGTGAGGGACGCTGCCAGGCCCTTCGCGGCAGGGTGCCCGGAGGCGTTCCCACAGGCCTCTCCTCCTCGCTTGTGGGGACACCCGCTCCCCCGCGCTGTGCAGCCTGGGACCCGCCGCGCGGGCGGCAGGGCGCACGTGGGGACGCTGCGGGCGCGGCATGGAGGACACCTCGGGGCCCCCATCGAGGGCTGGCTGCGTCGGCGAGCGTCTGCGAAGGGCAGGGGGTTCGTGCTGACGACGCCCAGGTCAGGTCGGTGGCCGCGGCCCCGTCTCCAGGAGGCAGCCTAGAAATGCGGGGGGGTTGGGGCCTGCTCTCGTCTCGTGGGTGACGGCAGAGGACGCGGAGACGCTGCCGCGACTCGGCTGTGGGGGGCGGGGGCTCGCCTGCCGTTCCCAGGGGGCAGTGCCGCACGGCCGCCGGACGGCCGCGAGGTGCGGGCAGTCTCAACAATCCAGTGCCGCAAGCTGCTTGGGTTTTGGGTTTCGAGAGTCTGGGTGTGTCAGCCCTGGGAGTGCTGAGACAGAGGAAACTTGGAGTGCGTTGATTTGTAGCGTGAGCCGCGTTTCAGAGGTGCCGGGAGTGGCGGCGTCCTCGCTCCGGCGTGGGGCCGTGCTCCGGAGCACGCGAGGCTGGGAGAGCCGGGTCCCCTGACCCCCCCCCCGCCGGCGTGGCTGTGCTTGCACCCGCAGACGCCGTGGAGGACGTGCGCGAGGAGTGCCAGAAGTTCGGGCCCGTGGTGTCCCTGCTGGTCCCCAAGGAGAGCCCTGGCCGCGGGCAGGTGAGCGGGCGTCCCGGGGGGCTGCGGGGGGGGGGGGGGGCACACGGCTGGGACCGGGCCCTGTCCTCAGGGAGGCGGCATCCTCTGGGGTCCCCACGTCTCCCGGGGTCTGTGCCGAGCGTGCGTCTGTCCTGTCCGTCTGTCCTGTCCACCAGCGTCTGTCTGTTACAAGGTGCCCGTCTGCCGTCCAGTCACTGTCGGCAGCAGCGCCAGCGGGGTGGAGCCCTGGCGAGGGTCAGGGTCAGCTGCGGCCCCAGCGAGGGCAGGTCGGGGGCCAAGGAGGGCGGGGGGCGGCCGCTGGAGCCTCCCTGTGCCGCGAGCACTGGCGGCAGCAGGGCCGAGGGTCCCTCAGAAGCTGTGGCCCGGGGCTGGGTTCCAGGGCAGAGAACCCTTCCTTCTGGGGTCGGCGTCTCCGTTTCTGGGGGCACAGCCTGGAGCGGGCTTCACGGGCCCTGTGCGCGGGCGCCCCCTGCTGGGCTGGCCGGGCGCTGCGGGCAGCTCCGTGGCTCGCGGCCTCCCCACGCCGGCGGCCTCCCCACGCCGGCACCCTTCCCTGCCCTCAGCGCCGACGGCCAGGGGGGGCTGCAGAGGCTGCCAGGTGCTGCCCCCGCCCCCAGGGGAGAAATCCCCTCGGGTCACGGATCATTGTTTTGTCTCACGGCTCCGTGTCATGGGGGTTTGGGGAGACCGAAGAAAAGGAACGAAGCTTCACTCCAGCTGCAGTGGCAGTGACTGCGGTCTGGCGCTGACCCTGTTCCCCCGTCAGGGTCGGGAGGGCACCTGGCCCCTCACTGCCCCCTGCCGTGTGCTCCAGGCGCGGGGGGGAGGGCGGGGTCAGGGACAAGGGCACTGGGTGCACCATGTGGGGGGGGGCAGGGGGGCTGGAGGGGGCTTGCGGTGGGTGGGGAGGGGGCAGCCGCCGGAGGAAGGGGGTGCAGGGCCGAGTGTGCCGCAGGCGGGAGGGTCGGTGCGACCTCGGGGTCGGGGGGTGCAGCCTGCAGGCAGGTCACGAGCCTCTGGGGGGAGCACACACAGCGTGGCCCTTCGGAAGCGCTTTCGGTGTGAGCTCCTGGCCCTGGGGCTGAGGAGCCTGCTGACCTGTGGGGACGCGAAGGCCGCCTGAGCCCCCGAGGGCCGCCCCCCTGCCGGGGGTGCGGAGGCTGAAAGTGGCCGTGGCACGGACGAGGCAGGAGCAGCCCCCCCCCCCCCACGTTACCTACAAACTCAGGAAGTCCATGTGGGCCTGGGGTCCCCCCAGCCTCCCGGGAGCTCGTGGTGGGGGGGGGGTGGCGGGGCCCGGGCCCCGGGCTGGCACGGCGCTCAGCTCAGAGTGCGGGGAGGCTGTGTTTGCAGCGTGCACGCCGGCCGCGTGCTGGACGGGGCCGTTTGGTCGAGGTTGGACCCGACTCGGCGGTCCCGCGGGAGCCGTGGGGCGGAAGCTGCCGCCGTGAGGAATGGGGGGGGCGGCGTGCAGGTCGGGGCCAGGTCTGCGGGCTGGGCGGCCCGCTCTCCGTCCCAGCACCTCGGTTCCGGCATCGCCTCACGGCCCGCTTCTGGGGACGGGCCCCTCGCCAGGCAGAGCAGGCGTGTGCCCGGGGCCCTGTGCGCCCTGCGGGGCCGGCCCTGCCCGGCCCAGGGGGAGGAGGGGCTCACTGGCTGGACCGCCGCCCGGGACCTCCGAGAGCCTGCCCCAGGGGTCCCCGTGTGCCCGCAGCTGGGTTCCAGGGACACGGCCGGGCGGGGAGGCTGTCCTGGTCCGCAGGGGACAGGTCGCAGAGGTCGCATCGCTTCCGGTCACTTCTCCTCCCTGTCGCTTGGCTCTCGACCAGGGAAAGAACTCGGAAGCCACCGTGCTGTGTCCTCTCCCCGTCTCGGGGGTGGGGCTCAGATGCTCCGGAGAGGGGGGTCGCCACCCTTGCTGGAGGCCGGCTTCTGCGTCTTTCGAGTTGCTCTCCCCGGCGTGGCGGCTGTCGCCGGCGCCGTCGGGCAGTCCTGCGTGGCCTGGGCAGGAAGAGGCGGCCGGTGGCCCGTGGTGGTCGCTGGCTCCAGAGTCGGCCGAGTCCTGGGACGCACTCCTGGCCCTGCTGCCTGCAGCGGCCCCTCGGACCCAGCACCGGCCCCGCGGGGAGGCCGTGGAGACGCGGCCTCGGGGCGGCCGGGCGGAGACAGTCACTGTGTCCTCTCCCCTCCCAGGTCTTCGTCGAGTACGCGAACGCCGGCGCCTCCAAGGCGGCCCAGAAGCTGCTGACGGGCCGGACGTTCGACGGGAAGTTCGTGGTGGCGACCTTCTACCCACTGAGCGCCTACCGGCGCGGCCACCTCTACCAGACCCTGCTCTGAGCGCCGCCCCTCTCCGCCTCCCGCGTCCCCGTGTGCGCGTCCTCTCCCGAGGGCAGCAGCTCCCCTCGCCGGGGGCGGGGGGGCGGGGGGCTCCTTTGTACATTTGTGTCACCTGCGCAGGTGCGGGCGCCGGGCGGGGCCCGGCTGCCGTCCCGGGGGTCCCTTGCTGTGGGTGGGGGGGGTGCGAGGGGGCTCCCCCGTGTGTGGCTCAGACCACCGTCGTGCAGGTGCTCCTGAGGCAGGGGCGGCGGCGCCCACACAGTGCTCCCGTGTCGTCCGTGTCTACATCCATGTGCACAGCCGGCACCCCAGGGAGGCTGCAGTGAGCCCGTCTGCGTGCGTGCGCATCAAGGCTTTTAAGGCAGGAAGCTGGTGCTTGGCGTCTCGCAGCCCCCGCCCCCTCGTCCCCGTGGCGTCGCACCTGTCGGAGTGAGAGCCGGGCGCCCCAGGGCCACCTGTGTGACGGAACGTGGGGCGAGCCAGCCCCGGCCTGGGAGGCGCAGGCCGGCGGGTGCAGACCGGGCTCCGCTGGGACTCGCCTGACCCAGCGGGTGGGTCCCGGGGCCCGTCCCCTCCTGCGCCCGCGCTAGACCCTCTGTGGGCCCCTTCCCGCGGGGTGTGCTGCGGCCGTTGTCAGCTTTCTCACGGTGCAGCTCGGCCTGCTGCGACAGGAAACGGAGGTGGTCCAGAGAAGGAAGGGTGGGGTGTTCGGTGGAGGGAGGAGGACCCCCAGAGACAGAGACAGAGACAGTGGGTGACCATGACCAAGGGCTCTCCTGCTTCTCCCCTCCCTGCCACGCCCACCCTCCGCCCTGCCCTTCCTTCGCCGAGGGCGGGGCCGGAGGGACCACGTCCCACGTGACCTAGTCTGGAGGCAGGGCAGTTCCGGGTGGTGCAGCTGCACAGGGGAGTGCGGAGGGACAGACGGAGAGCCCCCCGCAGAGAGGGTGCTGGGCAGGAGGTCCTGCACACAGCGGGTCACAGGCTTCCTCCCACCTCAGGGGGTTGTTAAAGTTCAGGAAACCTTCATAAAGCACTGATTATATGTACACAGAATAGGGTACAGAGTATGGGTTTTTCCTTGCTATTTATTTGTTTTTTCCTGAGGAAGCTGGCTTTTATCTCTTTCCCTGCTGGCAGCCTCCCGCATGGGCTGTGAGGTTCCCGAGAGCCCACACAGGGCCCCCAGAGGAGGGGAGGGGCCCCGCTGCCCTGCTGGTCCCGTAGGGACCACTCAACGGTGTGGGCACCACCAGCTGCCCCGTGCCTCAGGGCTCCCCCCCCCCCCCAGCGTGCATGGGGAAGCCAGGCTCAGTGTGCGGGGGCTGGCGTGTGAGTTGCCCCAAGCCTGGGCCCCAGGGGCGTGTGCCACCTCGAGCTCCCGGTGTGTGCCCTTCGAGGGGCCCTTCCGGCGGCGGGCAGGCCGCCCTGTCGCAGACGCTCGTCCGGGAGGGTGTGCCCCGTGCGGCTGACGCCTGCGCCCTCCGGGGACAGACGTGGGTGTGGGGCCTCTTCTGGGCGACGGGGCGCGGGTCTCGCCGGGGGTCCGGATGGACGCGCAGCGCGGGGGGGGGGGGGGGTCCTCCTGAGGGGCGGGTGTCGTGGGCGAGTGTGCGGACCTCTCATGCCCGCGCCGCCGCCGCCTCCAGGAGCCAGGTCCCGGGCGTGCTGCAGGTGGGCTGCCGGGCTCAGCGGTGTGGGGGCCGCGCACGCCCCGCGCTGGGGGGTCTGTCGGCGTGTCGCGTCTCCGTCCTGCCCTGTGCTCGCACCGGGAGGTGGCCGCCCACGCTGGAGGGCCCTGTGGCGGGAGATGCTGGCCAGACTCGCAGGGCGCGAGGGAACACTCAATGAGCTTAAGCAGCCGCTTACCGAGTCGGATGTTTTATATTAAAGCCGCAGAGTTGGAAAAAGACGCCTCCTGTGACTTAAGTTATTTTATCCCTAACCCTTAGCCTGTCACCACCAAAGATGCTATTTGTAGATTTCCCCTTCCTCTTCTTGTAACATCAGATGTTCAGTCTTAGTGTCTTTTCAAACCTCAACCAAATATCAAAGATGCAACTTTCAGATCCTTTTAGGGTGAGGTGTGTACACAGAGATTCAGGCTCTTTGACGTTGCTGAAACGCTAGGGATTCTGGGGCGTCGGGTGAGGAGGCCAGGGGCCGGGTCTCCCCGCCCTGCCCCCTTGGGAACGTGGGATCTCAGGTAGTTTTTCCCTTCCTAAGTCGGTGTCTGTGCCCCCTCACCCCCCCGTTTCTCTGGTGTCCGTGGTGTTGAGGTGCGTTTCTGCCAGACAGAGGCCTGCCGTGCCGGTGGGTTCTTCGGGGCCGTTTTGGTGGCCGGGAGGCCTCTGAGGAGGTCGGCAGGTAGCGCCTTCCCTGCTGCTGTGACGCTGGCAGGAGGCAGTTGGGAGGCGGCATTCGCCCGGAGGGAGGAGGAGAACCCCGGTCCGTCCCTGTGTCCTCCCTCCTCCGGGGGGGACCGCGGGCCACGGTGGCTTCAGAAGGGGCCCGAGCCTGGCCGTCCACGAGCCTGGGCAGCCTTCTCTCTGGCGCCCGGCCGCTGGGGCGCGGCAGCCCCTGCAGAAGTCAGAGGCGGCTCTGAGGGCCGCGGAGCTGCGTTTCCTCCCCTCCCCCGCGCGAGTTCATCGTGAGGCCTGTCCCTCCGAACCTCCTCGGTCCCCTGGGCAGCACGCCTTCCGTTCTGGTTTGTCCTTTAATGAAGGTCAGCACCGCGGTGACGGGCAGCAGCCGGGGCAGTTCGGTTCTGGGTGAAGGGGTGCTCAGGGCCCCGGCTGTCTCGCCAGGCGGGGGGCTGTGTTTTGGGGCGGGGAGGGGGTGCAGGCGTGTCACCACGCGGCCTAGTCTGTGGGCGAGCGGCGGTCCCACTGGAGCAAGTGCCTTGTGATTCCCGGAAGACGCGGACACCCCTTGGGGCGCGAGCCTCCCAGGTGCCGACGGTCCGCTGCGTCTGGGTCTGCTCTCGGGCGTGACCTGCGGACCTCCTGCGGAGCGCGGTCACACGCACAGCAGCCGGGGTCCCGCCGCGGCTCCAGCTGCCAGCGAGGCCCCTTTCCTGGGGGTCCGACTCCCTGGCTGCCACAGCCTGGAGACCCCGCCGGGCCGGGGGGCTGAGCCGCCTTCTCTCGGTCGCAGTCCCCAGGGATGTGGGTGACCAGTCCTGAGGCCCCTGGAAGTTGGCAGATTCGGCCCGGTTTTGTGGGGCGTAGCCCCTTTTTGCCCGACACCGGGGTGCGTTGAGTCTGTCCCTGCCCTTTTGTTTGTGGCGGCTGCGCCCGCTGCCCGAGGACCAGTGGGTCACACCGCGGTGGGCAGTTGGCCAGCACTGGGGGTATTTAAGAAGAAGGCAAAACAGTCTTAACTGTGTCTGCTGTTAGAGAATGTTCAGGAAACTTTATCTTTGATAGGGTGGTTGGGGGGGGGTACGGGGAGGGGGGCACGGCCCTGATGTGAGGGGTGCGGCCCCCCTAACCTCTGTTCCCCTGATGAGAGGCTTCCGCTCCGCCCCCTGCAGCGGCACCTTGCGCCTCCCTCCCGCCGCTGGGAGGGCTCGCCCTCTGCGTTTGCCCTGGCCGTGCTTTTCCGAGCCTCGTCCGTGGCCCCGTCAGTGCTGGGATCCGTGGGAAACTCGCCGAGTGACTGCCGGCGTGGCGCGTCCCGCAGAGCAGAGCCGCCGCCCGTGCCCTGGAGCAGCCGTGGCCGCCCCGCAGCCACGCGTGGCCCTGGCCCGGGGCCGTGTCTCACCTCAGGGCCAAGGGGGGCAGCGGGTCTTACTTGCCTTAACGACTCTCATCCTCCTGCGGAAGGGAGGGTGTGTTGGTACGCCCCTCGTGCGGTGAGGAGAAGCCACGTTCCGGGTAAAAGGGAAGCCGAGGCTGGGACTGTCCATTGTGCTTCAGGGCCACTGGTTGCGGAAAGCTCGGCGCCCAGCACGGCCGTGCGGCCCGGTGGGGTCGCTTCTGGGCGCTGGTGACGGCCAGACGCTGGGGCTGGGGCCGGGCCTCGCGGCGGGTGGGGCTCCCCCAGCAGGTCCCCTCCTCTCCCCTTCGTCCCTTCCAGACGGTGTTCGGGAATCTCCGTTCCCACTGGCGCTCCGGCTGCATCCGCCTGGGGGCAGGTCTCCCCCAGCCTGTGTAGTCCTCCCGGTCGCCCCAGACTGGCTGTGCGCGCCCCGTGGGCGGAGGGGGGCGGGGAAGGCTCCGCACCGCAACTGTGCCCCCTCCCGGGTTGACCCCTCCCCTGAGGGACCCCCTCCCCGCCGGCCCCTCCACCGGCGCCCAGGGCCGCCCGCACAGCACGTGGTGGCGGTGGCGGTGGCGCGGTCGGCGCCCGGCTCCCCTTCCTGGTCCGGCGCGGTGACCCTGTTTCACCACCCGGCGGGGCTCCTCGCGTGCTCCCTGCCGAGAAGGCGTCTGCCTGCTCGAGCCCCGAGTCTGATTTCTCGTCGAGTCTTTAACACTTTTTTTTCCTTGCTGAGTAGCACAGAACCTTTTCTTTGCACTTTCCCGAGCACCGAAGGAGGCCCGCGCTGTGTCCCCGCGCGTGCTGCGCGCGGTTTCCGCGGAGACGCCGGTCCCTCCGCTGCCTCGTTCGGTCTCGTGCTGTGAGCCGACGCGCTTCCCGGTGTGTGTGACGAGGTGACACAATAAAGCTTACACCTGAAGGAGCGGCTCCTGTTTCACCTCTTTCTGTGTTTCGTGTAAGAGCGCGCGTCGGCCCCTGAGGCTGCGGCACGTTGTTCTAGCGACCTCCGCACAGCGAGGACCGGGCTCTTGGGTCCTCGCGCCGCAGAGCGGGCGGGGGCGCGTGCGCAGCAGCCTCGGAGCGAGGCCGGCTGCCGCCTGGGACCCACCGCGAGCTCGAGGTTCACGCAGCAGGTGCAGCGTGGGCGCAGCGTGGAGGACGCAAGGCGTCGTCTGAGCGTGAGCCTCGGCCCTCACGTGCATGTGAGCGCGCAGCCTTGGCGCCCCCCCCCCCGCCCCCCGCGTGGCTGCGGAGGCGGAGGTGCAAGCGGCGCGGGACCGCGCTCCTGCTGGAAAACGCGCACCGGAGCGGAGGACCGGACCGCAGCAGAGGGCCCTGCTGTGCGGCGAGGGGGCGGGGAGAGCGCAGCCGCGCGCTCGCAGGGACCGTTCCAGGGTGGCGCCCAGGACGAGGGGGACTGTGCTTGGGTGGGAAGCAGCGAGGCCCGCAGGCAGCAGGCACGTTTGGTCCCCGGAGTGTCCCCGTCCTGGGCCGTCATTTGCGTGTACGCAGGTGGACCGGGCATCGAACTGGTAAACCGGTTGCTGAGGAGGGAGGGTCACGGAGGCAGGGCCCAGCGAGTGAAGGCGGGTCCTTAGCCCAGCAGGGAGGAACCAGCTGGGGGCGGTGCCCCGGAGCCGGGGTGCCGCGGGCAGTGGGCGGGCGCCGGGAGTCTCGGCCAGACGCCTGCGCACAGAGAGTTGGGAGGGTCCGCTGCCCACGGTCTGCAGCCCCCTGAACCGGGTGGCCACACCCCCGCCCCCCCCGCCCTGTTTGCTTTTTCCTTGCCCCCCCCCCACCCGATGAACATAACGCGGGTGTCCGTGTTTTCTGAGCAGTGGAAAGGCGCCGGTGCCTGCGGACTTGGGTGGGACTGCCCTCCAGCGGTCGGCGTCCTTCCTCTGTGGCCCCCCATCACGGCCGTGGGGACACAGCCGCCCGCCGCACACGCGCAGCTTTTCTCCGTTGTCCCCTCGAGTTCTGGGCCCTCGTGTCCCTGGCCAGGACGCAGTCACAGCTGTTGCGTTGTTAAAGCGTCGGCTGAGAAGCGTGGGGGTCAGCGATGCGCAGACCGCAGCTCGGGGGAGACGGGCTCAGTCGTGCGTCCCCGTGGGCCCCTGGTCGTCGCTGACCGAGTGTGCGGCTGCGTCTGGTGCAGTCCTTTCCTTGGGGGAGCGGCGGCGACCGGGGCACGAGTGTTGCCCTTGAGGGCTCTGAGGTCGCGGGGAGCTGACCCAGCCCACAGACAGCAGCACCTGGGGAAGCCAGCTGCTGCCGGAGCGAGCCTTGGACCCCGAAGGTGTGCTCCCTGCCACCTATGTGGACAGACCCACGGTGGTGGTTAAAATTCTGTTTCTAATTACAACTTTTTTTATAATCCTGTGCTCAACACAACTTTGGACAGACGACATTTTTCTTCCGCTCTTTTCTCATGTCACGGTGGGCTGCGGGGGGAGGGAGGGGCGCAGGGGAATGGCATCTGTTGGGGCCTGAACTCGAGGACAGTGTTCTGACGGGGGGACTTGAAGAGGAAGGGGACGGAGGAGCAAGCAGCCGCCCGAAGAACCCACTTAATTGGCAGCTGTCCTGCTGGTTAGTAGTTGAAAAGGAGCTGTCCCGCAGAGCTCCGTGACAGAGAGCGCCTGGCACGTGCTTGGAGGCCGTGCGGGACCCACCCCAGGCCGCCCGGGAGGCTGAGGCCGGAGGTGAGTCGGTCCCCGAGCAGAGCCGTGGGCCGCGCCCGGGCCCTGCGCCCCGAGGAGGCGGCCCGGTCCCCCGCGGGCCACCGGTCAGCCGTCGGCCCCTCCCGAAGGCGCGGGTGTTCTCGCTCACCAGGGGTCGGACGTGCACGTGGAGGTCGCCCCGACAGCCCTGTCACCGCCGGTTCCTTACGCGCCACTGGGTCGGCCACGAGTCTGCAGACCGCAGTCACGCGTGGTGATCCGCGGAGACCCTGCTGCGGCCCCACTAGGGGTCGGTCGCTCCTGGTCCCTCGGAAACAACGCGTCTGACTTCCCGGCGGGACCGCGTCCGTGGCTCGTCCTTCTCGGGTCCTTCCCCGTGAGCCCAGGGACGCGGCCATCCCCCACCCCCATCCCCCCCATCCCCAGGACGCCCCGCACAGGCCCCCCCCCCGCCCCGCCCCCGCGGGCACCCGCCCCGCCTCTCAGACCTCCTCTGGCTGCTCCACCCGCGTGGCCTGTGGGGGCGTTGGTCTCGAGTCGCCTGCTCTCCGTGCCCGTCCCTGTCCCTGTCCCCGTCCCCCTCCCACCCAGAGCAGTGGTGCCGCTGAGCTGGGCGGCCCCTCCAGCAGATCCCGAGTCCAAGGCTGAGTGATGGCGACGCCCCCCGCAGTGCAGCCGGGCCTCCCGCCGTGTCAGGAGCCGGAAAGGGCAGCCGCCTGAGTCTCCAGGCCTCGTGTTTCTCGGTCTGCACAGTGATGGTGGGGGGCTGGGCGCTGCGGAGGCCCCTGTGGCCCCCCACAGCCCTGTCGGCGTGAGGGTGGTCCGGCCGACCTGCTCCAGCCTGGCAGCGGCTGTCGGGAGCATCTCGGCCTCTGGCTATGCCGGGGCTCTCTCCGCCGGCAGTTTGAAACTCCCTCCGCCTCTGGAGGCTCCGCTGTGGCTCCCCCAGGGCCAGTGCTGCTTCTGAGCTCGCCTGACCCGGAACCTGCCTGGGACGCTGACCAAAAGAAGCCCCCAAGGTCCCCCCCCCCCGCCACCCCCCAACTCAGTGTCTGTGGAGAGTGGAGAGCGGCCGCTGGGGCTCCCAAGGAGCACTCCCTCCCGGCTGCCGCCTTCCAGGCCCAGGTCTCCCCTCGGCGCCCGGGCCTGCTGCTTGCCGTCTCCCTCCCTCACGCTGGAGGGCGCCTCTCTGTCCCCTCACGGCACGTCGTGAGGCCTTTCAGAGTGGCTGCCTCGCGGAGGTCCCATGCAGCGGGAGGTCGCAGTGGAAGGACGTAATACACACAGCGGGAATGCCTCGTCGTTTCTGCCCCGGCCACGAGGACGCCAGGGAGGGAACCCTCCCCTCCCCTCCCCCGTCTGCATCCTGGCCTGACCTTCGGAGGAAGAGTGGTCAGCAGGTGGGGCTCGGGAGGGTGCTGTCCACGGGTAGGGGTCCCGGAGAGCGCAGGCCGGGGCCCAGCGACGACACACTGCCCTACCGCGCCGTGGAAGAGGGCTGCGCCCCCATGGTGCTGCTCCCCCGTCCCAGCGAGTGCAGGGCGGTCACGGCCAAGCTCACCGATGCCTGGTCCCGTCCCCAGAGGGGCGGGTGAGCTCTGCTCCCCGGCAGGTGAGGGAGGGAGGGAGGGAAGGTGAGGGCGGGCCGGGGCCCTGCTGCAGCCCTGCGTGGGGCTTGGGTGGGACAGTGTCCCCTGACACCGAGGCACGGGCTCCCAGCTGTGTCATGGCCACACGTGGACTCAGAGGCCTGTGATCTCGTGACAGCAGGCAATGCCATCACCCCGGCCCAGGCTGCAGCCCCATGCTCTTGGCCCCTCAGAACGGCTTCCACGCACAAGGCCGGGACACAGCCGTCCCCTCCTCCTGTCCGAGGAAAGGGGGGAGTCAGCTGAGGGGCTGGCCCCGGGGCCACGAAGCGCCCGCAAGTCCTGGTCTCCTGCGGCCGTGGTTGGTGCCCCGTGGACGGAGGGCAGGGTGAGGGGACGACGGGTTCTTGTCCTTTTCCGGCCTCTCTTCGGGGCTGGATTTCTCCCAGTGCCTTTGGGGACAGAGCACCGGGGCCGCTTGCCTGCTTGCAAAAGGCCACGTCACCAGGGTCCGAGACAGAGGCGGCCAGACACCCCGTGGGCGTGGGAGTCACAGAGGCGGACGCAGGAGGAGGAGATGACGGGCTGTGTGCATGCGTGTGGCTTCCTCGCGTGACCCCCTCGACTTTCGCAAGCCGCTCGACCCGGCACGCCATGGTGCCCGCACTCGTCCCAGTCACCGCGTGTGCGTCGTGAAACGGTGACTCGGCGCATGCACGGGCACCCAGGGGGGCAGCTGCCCTCTCCCCGGGGCCCGGCCCCGCTGGCGGCCCACGTCCCACTGCGGGTCATCCGCTCCCTGCGTGTTCCTCCACGCTCCTCGCCGTGCAGGTGCGGTTTAGATCTGGATAGAGCTCGATTCTGGTTGCGGGGGGCAGGGCAGCAGTCTGTGGGCCTTTGGGTAAAGTCAGTGCTCACGGGGCGTTTAATGAGGGGTTCTGGGGGGTGGGAGGGAGCCAATGTGCTCGTTTCAGCCAAAAAAAGGATTGACCCCGCCCTGGCTGGTGCGGCTCAGTGGATTGAGTGCTGACCTTTGAACCACAGGGTCACCGGTTCGATTCCTAGTCAGGGCACATGCCCCGTTTGCAGGCCAGGTCCCCAGTGGGGGGCACAGCAGAGGCAACCACACAGTGATGTTTCGCTCCCTCCTTTTCTCCTTTCCCCCTTTCCCCTTTCTCTGAAAATAAATAAAAAAAAATTTTTTTAAAAGGATCTATTCCAGTCCTGGGTGGTCTGTTTATATTTTATCCCTCTTACTGTAACTGCTGGGAGTACAGTTTAACTAAATTCATTCTTTTTTCCTTCTGGAGAAGATTCCAGAATGTGTTTTAAAAACAGTCTCTATGGCCAAGACGGACGCAGTCAGGTCTGGGTGAGGTGCCAGCAAGGCCACGGCCCCCGAGCAAACCCCAGAAGGTCTCGTCGAAGGCGTGCGGGTGGGAAGCGAGCCCGGCGGGCCGGGTGTGGCTTCGGTGCGTCAGGAGGCCCCTCCCAGCCCCTGGGTGGTCCGAGAGTGCGAGTGAAATGTAACGGTTAACGGAGCGGTTTGCCGTGGCAGGTCCTTGGGGCGATTTCCTCTCCTGCCTCCTTCCTCCCCACCTCCCCCTCTCCTCCCCTTGCTCCCTCTTTCCCTCTCCTGAGCATTCCAAATTTTAATGCTTGTAATATCTGTGTAATAAAAAAAAATCTAAGAAATGTCTTTAAAAAAACTCCCAAGTTTCTGGCTTTTGAATCTCAGCCTTCCGTCACAAACAGGAGCGTGAAGGAGCCTCCGGCCGCAGCAGCTGTGCGCCCCGAGGGTCCTGCGTGCTGCTGCCTGGCAGCCAGGCCTCCAGCCTCCTCGCCACCATGGGGCCCAGGGCCCGGGGCCGGTGCTGTGCGGGCTGGGAGGTCAGCTGTCCACCTCTGCCCTGCATCCCAGGTGCACGGGCAGGAAAGGTGCTCCGGACAAGGTTGGAGTTCCAGGTGGCCGGCATCTGGTGGACCAGGGCGGGACCTGGAGGACGGGGCTGGGCGGGGTGGGGAGGTTCCCGCCGGGCCTTGTTTTTCAGCAGTGAGTTAAGGAGCTGTGGAGGGGTGCAGCAGGTGTCCCCTGGGGCGGCAGAGCTCCTGGGAGCCGGCCGCGGCTCTGAGCGTGGCCAGGACAGATGCTGCGGCCGAAGCAGGGTGGCCTGCCTGGAGGCGGAAGACACTGCCTGGGACGCTTCAAAGACAGAGCCCAGGGACTCCCTGGAGGTTGGATCTGGCCGGAGAGACGGTGCTGAGGGTGGCTCCGGGGCTTCTGGCCCGAGGAGGGAGAAGCCCGGGGTCAGCGGAGTGCTGAGGAGGCGCTTGGTGGGTGGGGGGGGATGGGCGTAGACCAGGAGGTGGGTGAGGACCAGCCAGGCTGGGGACCAGCACTGCAGTGGGCAGGCCGGGCAGGGCGGGCGTACTCCATGGGGACAGGGGTGGGGCTGAGAGCCGTTCGCCTGGGGCACGGGGAGATGCTGCGGGAGGACAGAGGGCGGGACAGAGGGCGGGACAGAGGCCGGGGAGGGCACAGTGCGGGCAGGTGGGGCAGGGTGTCCGTCGGCCCCATGGGCATTTTCCCCGCTTCTGGTTCCTCGGTGAGAGGAGAGCAAGGCTCTCCCAGGGGCCAGGGGGACAGCGGTGACAGCCCGCGACTGGGAAGCGGGGGGAGCAACCGGGCCGGCGACATGCCCAGTAGCCCCCGGGGCCGCGGGGTCCGGTGCGGACCGGGGCGGTCAGAACAGCTGTGTTTCTCTGCAGCCCCGTCTGCTGCCCGGGCGGGCCCTGCCCCCTCGGGCCGGCGGCAGGGGTGACCTCCCGTGGCTGCGGCCCTGTGGGGTCAGGGCTGCGTGCTCATGTTTTCCTGCCCGAGGCCACCGGCAGCCCGAGAAGAGGCGCGAAGCACCCCCCTCCGTGTGCCCTCGCGGGGAGCAGCCCAGAGCCTGGCACCGTGCCCCCGGGCCTGACGCCCCGGCCCAGCTCTTACTCAGAAGCACGTCAGGGGTCCAGCCCACACCCAAGGGTGGGGGACCCTCCCCTCCACAGGGCGGGTCCCAGGGTTCTGCTTAGTCACTCGTTCTGCACCTAATCCCTGACACCCCACAACTTAGCTCATGTTATTTTTCTTATTCTGAGTCAGAAGTGGTCCAAGCACTTTAAAAAGCTTCCACCCAAACAGCCCTGGTCGGTAGGTCCTGTTGTGAGCCCCATTTCACGGGCGGGGAATGCGGGACTTAAAGTGACATCAACTAACCCGTCCACGGTCGGTCACTCGGTCCCTCGGGGCCAGGGCTCAGACTCTCACTCTGCCTGCGGGGGCCAGGGCTCACCCGCCGTGCTGGGCCGTCCAGGCAGGAGGTGAGCGAGAGACTGCCGCTGGGTGGGGGACGCAGGGCACCGGTGCCCAGCGGCTGCGCGCTGGGGCCGCGTCCTTGTAGCTCAGCTGTGATGCCAGGGCAGCCGGCGCCGCCAGGCGTGCATTGCCGTGCCGGCCCTCCTGTTCGTGGGAAGCAGTGCGGGGGCCGAGGGGAGGACGGGGCCTGGAGCGAAACCTGTTGGAGCACCCGGCCCGCCGAGCGAGTCTCGTCCACTGTGGGTTCGGAGGAGGAGCCGGTGCCCGGAGGGGTGTCCGGCAATAGCCCCTGCGCCCCATTCATACCGAGTCGAGGAGCACAGGGCAGAAAGTACAAATGAGCCCGAATACATGGCCCCTCCCGGAGAGCCGAGGCCAGGCTGTGGGCAGGCGGTCACCCAGCTGAGCAGGCATGGTCCTGCACACACTAGGTAGGCGAGGATGCAGGCTCGCCTCGGTGGGTTGCAGGGAAGGTCAGACACCGTTCCGGGCTGTTCCCTCGGGGTCTCCCCGCGGACACACCCCCGAGCATCAGAGCCAGGACTGAGAACTCCACGGTGACCGGCGGCCACCTGCCCCTCGGGTTCCTCCGTCCTAAACCCCCGGGTGGTTCTTAGAGAAGCCCCCTCACTTCAGAGGGGTCTTGCTTTCTTGTCTATGAGCTAGGTAGGGCACGTGGCCCAGAGGACCGCCGGCCCACAGCCCTGGGACGGGGGCCCACTCCCCGACCCGTGAAAATGCACTCGGTGCGGAGCCCCCAGGCGTTTGTCTCTGTGACGGTCACATGCTGTCACGCTCACCTACTTTCTCCCTGGTCCATTCCATTCTGTCCCTGACACCCCTCCTCAGTTCCAGTCGCCCCCGTTTACCCGAGGGGACACACTCCAGGGCCCTCAGTGGGTGCCCGAAACTGCGGATGCCACCGAGCCCCGTCCGCACTGTTCCCGCCTGCACACACCTGTTCACCTGGGCACAGGGGGTCCAGCCCGCAGCCCACGGGCCGCATGCGGCCCAGGATGGCTGTGAACGTGGCTCAACACAAAATCGTAAATGTACGTAAAACCTTTATGTTTGCTCATCAGTGTTCACTACTGCCTGCGCATTTAACGTGTCGGTCCTGGGCAACTCCTGTCCTTCCAGTGCGGGCCAGAGAGGCCGAAAGGTTGGACCCCCTAAGCGGAGCCCCTGCGGCTTCTCATTGGGGCAGATCGGACGTGCCGTGGTCGCTCCTCCTGCGCGGTGGGCCCTTCCTTGTGCGGTGAAATAACGGCGACTGGAGCACAAGCACTGAGACGCCACGACGGCTCGTCCTCTGAGCAAGGTGGTCCCGAGGGCGGACAGGTGGGCAGCGCTGCAGCGTGGGCCCGCTGGACACGGGCGTGACTCGCGTCCTGGGCGGGGCCCGGCGGGACCCGCTGGGGCCAAGCAGGCGTTCATCGCGCCACAGAGAACAGCCCTCGGTGTGAAATCAGGAATTGTTTGTTTCTGAAATTTTCCATGTAATATTTTTCGACTATGGGCAACTGAAACCGTGGATCTCGAAACTGCAAGTCAGGAGGGACCGGGGTGGTCGGTTTCAAGGAGCTGTAGTTTGGCCAAAATAAAAACCCAACATTTAGCAGGGTGGGTTCGTTATTTCACAATATTTCAAAACACACGCTGAGCTGCAGGGCGTCTGGAGTGTGGGAGGGGCGGCAATCTCCCGGGAGCAGGAGGTGCCGGGTCCTCGGACGGTCAAAGCCTGGCCTCCACTCCACCCGCCCGTCTCCTGGAAACGGTGACCTCATGCGGGCTCAGGCCCGGCCTTGACCCCGGCCCTGAGCCGGGCCAGACTCTGACGGGGGAATGCACTTCTGGGAAGTAACCTGGGTCCTTCCAGAAGATGAGATGTCTGGCCTGTCCCTCCTGTGTTTTTTTTTCCCCTTTTCCCTGGAGATAAGCAGATACATACGTATTTTTCTAATGTCCCTGTGTTTCGTTTGTGAATACTCAGGCGCACTTTGCTTTTTTCCTTTAACAATATTTCCTGAAAGGCGCTCTGTGGAAGTTCTCGGTCTCTCTGTCTGTCTGTTATTTCTCAGTAGTTAGGTGTAGCATGACTTGTTTTCTTCCAGTACTTGCGTGACTTCTCACTTCACGCTGCCATCTCTGTTGAAGTTTATTCTTGTGAATGCTGTGAAGTGTGGGTCTGGCTTCACCTCGTTTCAAGTGGCTCCCCAGTCGTCCCACTTGCTACGACAAGAGTTGCTTTTTCACTCCAGTGCTGGGAGGTGCGTCCTTTGCCAGACGGTCCTCGGGCCTGCCTTGGACCGCCTACTCTGTTCCACCAGTCACTTGCGGGTCCCACGTTGTTTGAACTGCAGAAGCTTCTCGGCATGTTTTAGTATCTGATGGGCAGGCTTCTTTTGTAGCTTTATTTCCCCCCCAGTGTTTTCCTAGCCATTCTTTCTTGTTTCTTTTTCCAAGACCACTTTAGTATCAGCTTGGTTGATACTTACACATTTCTAATTCAACAAGGAGTACAATTCATAAATTAACTGGGGGTGGTTTTCCATTTGACCAAGTGTCTTCCGCAGGAGCGTTTTACAGTTTTCCTCCATGGGTTTTGCACATTTTGTGTGAGGTTTATACCGAATTATTTATTTTTCTCTGCTGCTGTTGTAAATGGGATTTTCTGTGCATCACGTCTTCTGAGCAGTTGTCGCGTGTGTCCGTGAGAACTCCTGTCGGTCCTGTGTGCACCTGCTGCCTCGATGACATCCTTGACTGAGTCTCATCGCTGATCTTCACAGCTGGAGTTGGTCGTATTGATGCGCTAGGGTTTCCCAGGTGCCTGCTCCTGTCCTTCAAAAATCGGGGTTGTTCTGCACACTCTTTCCTATTCTGAGGCCTCACGAGATTTCCCTTGTCCAGCTGCCCCCGTTGATACCTTCCATCTATTGTTGAATAATCGTGGCCAGGGGAGCATCCGGCCGTGTGGGCGAAAAAAGTCTTAAAGGGTAGAAGTAACTCTGGTATGAGAAATGTTTGGGTATTATCCGGCAAGAGATGAAAGCCCTTCTTATGCCTTGGAGCTAGAAAACCAAAATTAGCAAAAAGGGTAAAAGTAAAAAATCTGATTTCATCATAGTTCACTGCACACACTTGCACTAGGCCCCGATCCTCCCTCTTTGCTCGACGCTTTATAAAGATTTTGTTCTTTCTTGTTCACTCCTCTGGGAGTGATGCATGCCCGCAGCCCCCCGGGCCCTGCCTGAGGCTCCTGCTCAGTGACTTTTGCTGTGCCCGCCCGCGTGAAGGAGGCATCGCCCTCACTTTGGCCGGGGGGAGGCCGAGTGCAGCAAGGGCGAGGTTGGAGGACACACTCCCTGTGAGGGTGGGACTGGGACTGTGAGCCTATGTCTCCCGGTTCGAGTTTTTCAAGCCCTCATGTATTTCTTTCTCGAGGAGTCAGAATGTTGAGAGTAACAATCAGTATCTTTTTAGAAAACAATGGTCCTAACCTCTTCCCTACGTCGAAGGTGACAGTGGTGGGCAGGTTCCAGGTCTCTACGTGGTATCACTGATGGAGTGGTTTTTCTTCTCCGATGTCATGGCAGATTTGAGGGGAATGTTCCCTGTGATGTCAGGGTCCAGGCAGCAGAAGGCTCTCCAGACGACGGGATGTGTATCAAGGTTTCCAGGAGCTACTACGGTGCCCGAGTGAGGAAGCACTCAAATATCAAATATCAAAAATTAGGATTTATTTAGTATTTACCCTATTCTAATTTGTTATTTGTGTTTACTGGTTTAATCCTCCTCGGCACAACCTTAAGGTATTTTTTTTGTTTTGTTTTTGAGAGAGAGAGGGGAAGGGTGGGATAAAGGGGGAGAGACACATCATGTGAGTCAGAAACATCCATCTGCTGCCTCTCAGAGACTCCCTGACCAGGCATGTGCCATGACTAGGAATCGAACCAGCGACCTCTCACTTTGCCAGATGATGCCCAACCTATGGAGCCACACACGTCAGTCAGTCATGGCAAGGGTATTTTTAAAAATTGTATAGATGAGTAAATGATGCCCGAGAGTGAATTAACTTGCCCAGCAAGAGAGCCCAGCAACATCAGGCGCTGACCCACACCCCAGGCGGCTGTCAGATGCACAGCCAAAAGGGCCAAGTTCTGGGGTCATGAGAGAGGAGTGTGTTCAACCCCCTGAATGCAGGCCTGAGCCCAGCAGGACTCAGCCCAGTGAATTGGTCTGTTTCTTCATGCAGTGGCTGCCGTTGCAACTCACAAAGGAAATGAAAAGGCCACTTGCACTCAGGAAGGAGGAAGGAGTCACCTAAGTGCCTGGAATTCTTCGTGTATCACGTTAATTCGATGGTGATTCAGCATTCGTGTTTCTTGCAAAACTGCCAAGTGTAACCCAACTTCACACGTAACCGACGATTCTAAGGGCCAAGTGCGCCAAGCGCCGAGCCCGCGCCTGCACGTGCAGCACGTGCACGAGGCCGCACGAGGCCGCACGAGGCCGGGGCAAGCCTGGCGGTGCACACGGGAGCTAAAACACAGGCCCTCGGTGGCCTCGGGGTCACTCAGCCAGCACCCGGGGAGGGGAAGGCCACAGGCACCCCGAGGGGACCCCGGGCTTGCGCTCACTGCCTCAGTTTACCTAACCCCTGCACTTCCACGCCCTGTCTCCTTCCGCGCCGGTTTTGCAAAAGCAAACGGGCCTGGCCTCGCGCTCAGGACCTTCTAAAAACGCGAGACTGGCCGGCGGGGCGCTGCGGGCACCCGGAGGAGTGGAGCCCGCGGTCCAAGGGTGAGGCCCGCCCGCAGGCAACTTGGCTGAGAAACCGGGTCTTTCGAAACCGCCGCGCGGGCGTCCGGACACGCGCCCGGGGCCGCGGCCCGCCTCGGAGCCGGAGTGCGGGCACCGCGAGCGCAGCGGGCCGTCCCCCGGCGGGCGGCATTCTGGGCTGGGGCGCGTGGGCGGGGCCGCGCGTGACGGAAGCCCAGCGCCGCCCGCATTGGCCGGGAGGATGAGTGACGTTGGCGGCCCCACCCCGCGCCGAGGCCCCGCCCCCGGAGCTCAGGCCCCGCCCCGCGCTCGCGGCGGCGCTGACGTGTCGGCGCGCGCTTCCTCCTCCGCGGGGCCGCTGTCCGCCGCGGAGGGGCGGGCTGGCGGGCGGCGCTCCCCGCCCGGCCCCCGGCCAGCCCCCGGCGCGCCGCCGCCCGGGCCGCGGTATTTATGCCAGCGGCGCGGGCCGCGAGCCGAGCCCAGCGGACGCCGTCGCGGGGAGGTCGTGCGCTGAGAGCCGCAGCGCCGGAGCGACGAGCGGGGGCCAGGTGTGGGGCGGCGAGCGGCGGCGGGGCCGGGGGCCGGGGGCCGGGCGGGGTGTGGAGCCAGCGGAGGTCGCACGTGGACGGGCCGGGGCCAGGCGGCCGTTCGGCCCGCGGGGGCTCCGGGCACGGGGTGGCGGGCACCGATGGGCCGGGGCCCCGGGGGGGCGGGGGGCGACAGCGGTTCCGAGGGCGGCGCCCCGGGGGCGGGGGTGCCGGCGGGACGTGACAGCGGCACGGAGCCCACGCGCGCCGCTCGCGAAGTCGGACAGCCCTGGAGACGGCGGAGGGCGGCCGGGCGCGGGGACCGGAGCGCTCCGGACACGTGGAGGGTGGGCTGGGCCCGCCGGGGCGCAGGGGTGGCGCTGTCGCGAGCGGTGGGAGCCGCACGGAGGCGGGTGACGCCGGGTCTGTGGTCGTCGGACGCGCGGCATCGGGCTGGAAGCGCTGCCGCCGCTTCTGCGGCTTCTCGGCCCGAGAAAGTCCCACACACGCCGCCGCGAGGGCGAGGCCGGGCGGCCGGTCGCCTTATTTGCCCGGACTGGTTTTCCCACCCGGAGGTGGGTGGGTGTCAACGGCTTTTAGGAAAAGGTCGGCTCGGAGCTTAAAGCGGGATGCTGCTGTGTGCGCACCTCGAGCACTCGGCCCGCGGGCTGCCGGGCAGCGTCCCCTGCGTGGGCAAGGGTGTGCCCAGAGGGGTGACACCGTTCGCATGGCGTCCCCTCGGGGGGCGGGGGAGGGACCACGGGCGGGGACTCCTGCTCTCAGGTCTCCCCCGGAGCTTGGAAAAGTCGTTTCACAGGAACCTGTGTCTCCCAGCTGTCTCTTCAACATGGTATATTTTTATTTTATTCTTTTAAAGATAGCATTTATGTATCTTTAGAGCGAGGGGAAGGGAGGGAGAAAGAGAGGGAGAGAAACATCAATGTGCGGTTGCCTCTCGTGCACCCCCTACTGGGGACCCAGCCTGCAACCCAGGCCTGTGTGCTGGCTGGGAATGGAACCGGCAACCCTTTGGTTTGCAGGCTGGTGCTCAGTCCACTGAGCCACACCGGCCAGGGCACATGGTGTGCTTTTAGTATTTAGTAACGACATCCCATCTTCTGAAACCCACGTGTGCCAGTAGAAAGGCCCCTGACATCTCAGTGAGCCCCGGCTCTGTCTGCCGGCCCCCCTCCTGGGCTCCCTCCGAGCCCTGACCCGGGTCTCGTGTGCCCGTCACCTCTGAGCTGCAGGCGCCTGCGTGTCGCGTCTCGTCAGCACTTCCCTGTGGACGTCTGACGCTCGTCTCAGGCTGCCCCCACCCCCGGCCCTCAGTGGAGGTCGAGCCTCCCTCTCCGCTCACGCGTCCCCAGGTCTGCGTCTGTCCTGCGCGTCCGCACCTCAGCGCAGGGGACCCTGCCTGCAGTCAGCTCTGCTGGACACCCGGGGGCCTCTCACCCCGCCCCCGGCCCCCGAGAACCACGTCGCCACCGTGTGGAGCCGTGTCACCTCTCGGGGAGACGGTCTGGTGGCTCCACAACAGCCAGCTGGCTCCCCTCGGGCCTTCGTGACCGTCGTCCCCCACACGGCAGCGGGCCATCCCGCCAAGCCTGCCTCCGACCAGCACACTGGCTGCTCCGAGTGCCCCCCTGACTCCCCCCCACCCCCCGCGCTGCTCCCTGGACCACAGGGCCCTGTGGGGAGAGGCCTCTGCCCTTCCCCAGCCGCCCTGGCTCTGGTCCCCCAGCTCTGGTCCCCCAGCTGTGGGGGCATCGGCCTCCCGCTTCCCTCCAGCAGGCCGAGCCCCTGCCGCCCCGCGGCTGCTGCACCTGAGGCTTCCCCTCCGGAGCAGAAAGGAGGCCGCCTGAGGCCCGAGGCTGCTCGAGGGTCTTCCAGGGCAGCTGGGTGGGCAGAGGAGGCGCGTGAGGGGGGCTGACTGCGTGCGGAGGCGCGGGAGCCCGGGAGCCCGTCGCCTGTGCCCACGTCCCGCTCAGCCCCCGACGGCAGAGACGAGGGGGGGACCCACGTCACGTCACGGCCTGTAGAGGCTGAGCGAGACCGCGCAGGCGAGGGGCTGGGGCAGCGCCCAGCAGATCACGCCGCGTGCCGTCTCACACCCTGCCATCGCGCAGGACTCGCGATGGGAAGGCAGGCATTCGCGTCTCACCCTCCAGGTCCCGTGTGCGCTCGTTCATCATGAGAAACACCCGTCAGGTTCGGGGGTGGACCTTGACCTGTTGGTCCTTCCTCCTGCAGGTTTATAGGAGCGGAAACCACCCCCGTCCTCCCGGAGCGGGCGCCCGGAGCATCATGAATGTCAGTGACCTCAGACTCAGGCTGTCCCAGGCGGGGCAGGAGCACCTGCTGCAGTTCTGGGACGAGCTGGACGAGGCCCAGCGGGCGGAGCTCTACGCGGAGCTCCAGGCCATGGACTTTGAGGAGCTGAACGTCTTCTTCCAGAAGGCCACGGAAGGGTTCAGCCAGGCCTCTCGGCTGGAGAAGGTGGACGCGCGGATGGAGCCTGTGCCCCGGGAGGTGCTGGGCAGCGCGACGCGGGACCAGGAGCAGCTCCAGGCCTGGGAGAACGAAGGTGCGGGCGGGCGGGCGGGCTGCTCCGGGCTCTGCTGCGAGGAGCGCTGTGCCATGCTGGCCAGCGGCTGTGTGATGGGCGCCGGGACCGTCGCGCTGCCTCGGCCAGGGTCGCACTCGCTGCCTCGGCCAGGTGACCGTCAGGAAGTGGCGGTGGTTCTGCTCAGACCCGCGCCTCCCGTTGCCGGTCCCTGGTGCCCTGCCCGCGCCCGGCGCAGGCCTCATCTCGTGCAGGTCTCCTCTGTGTCCCCACTCCCAGCGGTCCCTGCCCGAAGCACGAGTTAGGAGCTCATGCAGCCCGACCCAGCAAGCACTGTCTGTGCCTCCTCCCCCTCACCAGGCCTGCTGCTTTCCCCCCCTGGGAACCCCGGGAGGGGGCCTCTCCTGCCTCTGCTCACGCTGCCCTGGGGCCACTGTGTGGCCACCTTCTGCAGCTCTGCTTGTGGGCCTCTCGCCCCCCCGCCCCGTGCCGCGCCTCATTGAGCACTGCCCAGCCCACGGCTGTGTCTGCTGGGTGCAGGTCCCAGGTCCCAGGAGCCAGGTTGGGGCCGGTGCAGCCTCGCTTTCGTCCCGCCTACGGTGAGGGTTGCTCACGAGCCCGGCAGAGCAGCCCGAGGCGTGCCCCGTGGACTGCGCACCGCACGCCGCTGGGAGCAGGTTTCCGTTGTCGGCCGGTCCACATGTTTGCCGCGTCCCCCGGTGCTTTTTCCTCTGAAGCGGAGCAGGAGCCTGCCCCTGTGACTAGCACTAAGTCGTGCTTTTGTGGTCGGCAGCACCGCTCACGTGCCGCTGTCTGGCTGGAGGTGAGGGCCGGCACCTTGCCACCTCGTCCCCTGGGACAACAGTCTGACGGGGCGCGCAGCCCGGGCCCTTGAGTCTCCTGAGTGCTCCCGGTCAGCTCCGGACCCATTGCCCAAGGGTGTGGTTGACCTGAGGCTGGTTCTTCTTTTAAAAACCACGACCTCACTGCAGAAGTAGCGTCAGAACGGCAGGAACGGCACAGAGAGGCTGCTGTCAGCTCCTCCGCTCTGTGGGGTTTGCGCCCCCGCCGCCCGGCCCCCATGACCACTTTCCTCGGGGGGAGGTGGTGGCAGTGGGGGTGGGCCTCGTGGTCTGTGCGTGCGCCCCACTGTGGCTGTTTCTGTCCCCCCTTCCATTCTCGGGCACTCCCTGCCCTCCCTCCCAAGGACAGAGGTGACCGCTGTCACCGGCCCTCTGTGTAGCTCTCCGTGTTTTTGTCTGGACTTAGAGACCGGCCGACTTTCAAACTGTGCTCCAAAGAGCCCCAGGGTCCCGCTCCCGGACACTGTCTCGGGTGGCCTGGGGAGCGGAATCTGAGCAGCTGGGTCTCCATCCCCTCCCCTCCCTTCCCACCACGGGAGCGGTTCTGGTTGGCCTGTGGTATGACTCTGATCTTCGCGTGAGTTTTATTGAAGGGGCTGGAGACATAAGGCCACTGAAAACAGGTGGGCGATCTTCAAGGAGGGCCTCGCGGCTCTGAAGGGCTTGGTAGTGACAGGCCAGCCTCTCCTCAGCGGAGGCCCCGCCTCGGAGCTGGGGGAGCAGCTTCCAGACGGCCCTGGGCAAGGAGGGCGTCTGAGGGGCCGTGACCCCTGCTGCCCGAGGACTCACCAGTCTGCCTCCTTCCCGGAGCCTCAGAAAGGCCGGGACTCCTGCTCCAAGCCCCACGAGCCTTCAGTTCCCCCCAGGACCCCCGCTGCCAGCATGCCCCACAGCCCCGGGGGCGCGGAGCCAGGTCAGCCCTTGCGGACAGGACAGCCACAGCGCTGACCTTGTGGCGTGAGGGCCAGGAGTGACTCTCCAGGCTTCCCGGAACCCGAGTCTTTTACGGCCTTCTGGCTGGAACCCGTACAGCCAGCCTGCATTTACGACTTCTCCTCTAGATTGAACCCGGGGACCTGTGCACCCTCGCGAGTGCCAGAAGGTCCAAAGCAAACTTCCTCTTGGCTCCGGGTCTGGGGAAATGTTTACTCGTGGGTGTGGGGAAGGAGACTTTGTCATTGGCGTTGTGTCCTTCTTGCTTAGCCCCACACTTCCACGTGTGCAAACCCCTGGCAGAGCGTGGTTCCCGCAGGGGCCATCGGAGGGGAGAGGGTGCCCCTGTGAGCGTGGTGACGCCTGTTCCAGGAGGGACGCACCCCAGGGGCCGGTGCTGGGGCGGGAGGCGGTGTCCCCCCCACCCCGGGACTGGGGCAGAGGGCGGCGCTGCTCGGTCGTTGCAGAGTGCCTGGGGGCTGCCGATGGGGAAGACAGCTGATGAAGACACTCAGGTGGCCACAGGGCTCCCTACAGAGGAGAGACTCTGTTTTAAGTTAATTCTTCTGAGCGTCCCGGCCAGCTGTGGGGGAGCAACCAAGAAACCTCCGTCCTACCACGATGAGCTCTCAAGAGAGAAGCAGAAGCTTCGGCCAGGAGTCGTTTTAGGAAATATGCTCATTAGGAAAATATGTTTGCTTAATAACCCCCCCCCCTCTTTTAAAAACAACTGCGTGTTTATGCCAAGCACAAAGGAATCTTCCAATTTCACGGTGTAGTCACAGGTCCGTACTCGCGGCCGGCCCTCTCCGTCCGGGGGCACTGGACGATTCACCCCCAGGGTGGCTCTGGGTCGTGCGGCCGACGGTGAGGGGTCCTCGGGGAGGGAGTTCACTGCCCGAGATGGTGCACTGACGTGTTCCACGGGCTCGTTTCACTTCACAAGTCACGCGTGCTCCCGTGGGAGACAGGGGGAGTCACTGACGGTCACGGGCCAAACCGGACACTGCTGCCACCCACCAGCCAGAGGCAGCCACGCGGTGGTGTGTTCTTGCGTGCACACAGGCACGCACACACACACACACATGCATGCTCGCACGGGTTATGGTGTGTGTGTACTTTCGTGGCCTGCTTCAATCATTTGTTGTGACGAAGCATTTCAAGCATGTTTGGGAACAGGTGTAGAGAGGAAAGCCGTGTGACGAACCCCCCCGCCCCCCCACAGCCCCATCACCTGGGCTAAAGAGTTACCAGGAACGTGCGACCTGCGCTTCAGCCCGTTTCACCCCTGCTGCTGTCGCACCTGGGGCAGGTGTGCAGCCCTCGCAGAGCTCAGCCGCGTCTCTGAGCCTCGGGAAGCATTCCCCGGCCACACGCCACGTCACGTCGCTGCTGTGCCCATGAAGTTCGCGGGGATCCCCAGTAACTGCGACGCTTCCGAGGTTCCCTCGATCAGTCCGCTCACCCAGCGTGCTTGAAGTGCGCTTGATGTGTCTGGGGAAGAGTTCACCTATGACGCCAGTGTCGGCCGTGGTTAAACATTGCAGATAGACAGGGCCTCTGCTCTGCCTCCTCCCTGGTCAGCTGCCTGTGCCTCCCACACCTGGTCCAGGTCCCACGCTGGCAGAGCGGTCTGGCAGCCTCCTGCCCGGCCAGGCAGGTGCCCACGTCAAGGTGTGTGCAGGGGGGTAGGGAGGAACTTGCCTGAGGTGGAAGTTACCCAGGAAGTGCTGGAGCCGTGACACGTGGCTGTGAACTCGCTGGTGCCTGGAGATGGTGCCAGGAAGCCAGGAAGCGTGTCCGGGACGCCAGGGAGGGGCGGTGGGGCCCAGCCCCAGGCGGGGCACCTGTGCCCGGGGCCCTGGGTTCTCTCCTGACCTCTGGTCGGGCCCGTTCGAGGTCCCCCCCCCCCCCCAGGAAGCTGCCTAACTCTCGTGTCCATCGAGGGAAAGATGCCGTGGCGATCCAGCGATGTGTTTTTCTGGGTTTCCCGTGCTCCTGCAGATCTGGAGGAGGGGAGGTTTGTCGTTTCCTTTCTGGTGACACTGGGCGGCAAAGACCAAGGCTCAGGAATGTTAACTGGGCATCAACGTACTTAACCCAAATGCCAGCCAGGAAACTGATTGCTAGTTCACTGAAGTGTGTGCTTTGGCGTTTGTTGGGTTGTGCGGGTGAATTTCTCCCTCACACAAGTGTTCTCACCCCCAGGAGAGCCCCCAGGACTGTGCCTGGGCCCCGCTCGGTTTGCGGGAGGGCGGCCTGTGTGCGTGCGAGCCGGACCCCGGGGCTCCGCTGACCCCAGCGCCCCCTTCCCAGGGCTCTTCCAGATCTCCCAGAGCAAGGTGGCCGTCCTCCTGCTGGCCGGCGGGCAGGGCACCCGGCTGGGCGTGGCCTACCCCAAGGGCATGTACGACGTGGGCCTGCCGTCCCGCAAGACCCTGTTCCAGATCCAGGCGGAGCGCATCCTGAAGCTGCAGCAGCTGGCCGAGAGGCGCTGGGGCCGCCCGTGCACCATCCCCTGGTGAGACGCCGGGGCCCAAGGGCGGGGGGCAGGGGCACCTCCCCCACGGCAGACTCGGCGCCTGTCCCCGCTGCTGGCTTGGGAGCTGCGGCGTCACCGGTCGGAGGCAGGGCGTGCGAGGGCGACCCAAGCAGGGGTCCCGTCCCCTCAGGGAGCAGCAGCACGCTCCTCCAGCGCTGGCCCGGGCCGGGCCCTGTGTGTCCTGGCGGCGGGCGCGCTCACTCTGGCAGCCTCGTGCCGGTCAGTCGTCGGCCGTGTGTGTGGCGTCTGGTCGGAAACCCGAACCTTTGAAACGGGAAGGCCTTGCTCTGCTGCTGCCGGCACCGCGGTCCGCAGTCCCTGCCGCCCCGAGCCCCGGTGTTCTGTCCACTGTCCTCACCCTCAGTGCCCGCAGCGCCACACCCCCGTGGCGGGGCCTCGTCCTCAGTGGACGCTCTCTGTCCAGGAACTCGGTCTTCAGTGCCAGCCCGTGCAGCCCCCTCAACCCCTCCCCGCCCAGCTGACAGCCCCTGACCCCTCTGCCCCGGGGACCAGGCCTGGGCTGTGGCTGCTGCCCACGTGTCTTCAGGGCCCACCCTGCCAGGGTGCCGCTCTTCAGCTCCAGGCGAGGGCAGCAGTTTGGGGAATCCTGGTCTGCTTTGTGCACGGCTTTGACTGAGTTCTTTCTCTCTTCCCCCAGCAGTTAGCATGCCCGGGGGGCGGGCAGCCAGCTGTGGGTGTTGGTTCCTGAGGCCCCTACTCTTTGTCACCCGGCCCCTGTGACCAGCGAGGGCTCCCCGGGTCTCTCTGTGCTGCCTGGACCCCAGGCGGCAAACAGATGAGGAAGAGGCAGCTGCTGGGTTCAGCCCCCGGAGGGTCGCTCCCTGCCCTGAAGTCTGGTCTGACCAGGGCTGCTCCTGCAGCTCTGACACCTGCCGGAGATTGTCCCCGGGGGGCCTGGCGCTTCCCGCACGGGCTGGCCCGCCTCCCACCTCCTGCTTTGTCTCTGTCCCCCCGGGGACGTCGTCAGAGGGACATTGGTGCTCTGAGCGGCCACCGTCGGACCCCTAGCCCAGGCGTCCCGGTCCCGTGGCTTTCCTCCTCCCCTCACGGCACGCGCGTCCTGCTTCTTGTGGCCCCTTTGTCACCCCGCGAGTCGTGCCCAAGCCGTTGGCACGCAGACCTCTAGGTGCCCCGGCGGTGTGGGCCCGCCCGTCTCCTCCCCGAGCCGCCCAGCAGACACCTTGGGGCGCTGTTGCTGGGGCCCCTCGTAGACGGGAGCCCCCCGGGCCTCCTGGCCGGGCCGGGCCTTCGGGCCGCACAGGGCGCATCTTGCTTTGTGGTTCCGAGGGCGGTAACCGGACCAGGCTCCGTTTCCAGACGGTCACAGCAGGAACCAGAGAGCTCACCAGAGTGTATTGCCGTCGTCCCCTTGTCCCTGCGCACGCAGAGCAGGGGTCTTCATGGTGAAGGCCACCGTCCCAGAGGTCGGGGACAGTCGAGCTCGCTTCAGCTGGCCGGGGGCCGTGGGTTGCAGGGTGCCTGGCGCGGTCACGCGGAGCCCTCGGGTGCCTCGGAGCGTGGGGGCGGCGGGAGGGCCCCCTGCAGCAGGCCCGGCCCACTCAGCCCTCCTGAGGGCGGGCAGGGGGCCGCATGGCCGCTCAGAGGGCGGGCTTTCTCTCACAAGGTACATCATGACGAGCGGCCGGACGATGGAGTCCACCCGGGAGTTCTTCGCCAGGCACAGGCACTTCGGCCTGAGGGCGGGGGACGTCGT